>NC_067140.1:8911314-9151314 GCF_903995435.1 Acomys russatus | reverse complement strand
CCTCTTAAATTATTACTTTTCTTATACCTTTCCTTGTTCCTTCCTGTTAATCCAATAACTCCAATTATGTCTCCTGGCTCACTCAAAGATCTTCTGAAGCAATCTTTGTGTTTCTGTTTTGTTTTATGACATATTTCAGCAACTTCATTGTTCAAACCATCAACTCAAATCTTGGCAAGTTTATCCTAGTTTATAATTTATATATTGATTTTTTTAACTGTAAAATCATTAACTTCTAAATCATCTTTTGCCTAAATGAGCAGGAATTTAAGTTCCATTTAAATTAAGATCTACCTTCCCCAAAGCTAGGGTGAAAACTGTCCCTCACACAAGGAAAGTCCCAATGAAGTCCCCTCCAGAGGAGACAAATAGATCTCACATGTATGAAATGCAGAAGTCAGCAATACTTAAGCAGACACTTAGACTCTTGTTCCTAGATATTTTCTTGTAAAAAAAATCAAATATATTCTTATGATGATGCTATTATGCCAAGGCATATTTTAAATAAACTTTCATTTTAACACCCAAGTCTCTGTATTCAACTCTTGTAAGGTAGACTTAGTAGCCCAGTGGTAACAAATATGAATACATAGTAACCGAGATTGACACAGTGGTAAATGTAAGTCTTTTTTTTTTTTTTTTTTTCATCATTACATCTAGGAGATACATTAAGAGAGCTGGCACTTCTACACTGGCAAGCATCTAGGGATGTAGTGGATACTTCATGCAGAGATCAGACCCCCAGGAGGGCTGCTTTCCTTTCTGCTATCACCCTCTCTGTAAGCTACCTGCTTCTATTCTTTATTTGACTTAGGACATAGACTTGGCCAAAATATAACTAGAGGCCAAAGCAAGACAATGCAGAGCTGTGTGTGTAAGAAGGGACCGGGATGGAGAAGGACGGTAGACATAAGAAACTATATAAAGTAGCTTTAAAAAATACACCTATAGATAAGACCTGTTTTGAAACCCTGAAAGAAGGTCTGTTTGGATGCATAGAGAGAACAGAACGGAGAGGCGAAGATGAGGGTAGTTTTCTGTCTGTTGCGGACAGTGCCCTTTGGGAGGTGGTTCTCAGACCGTGTTCCCATGGAAACAGCTTAGGGAGAAGTTGAATGACTCAGACTCCACACTGACACTGTAAAGTCTTCCAGTTCCTCAAGGCTTGAGTTAGTTAGTAATCATAAGAATTTATGCACCACTAATCTCTCATTCCACAATGAAGAACTAGTTCCTAGTGTAATGCATAAAATATTATAAAATTAAATTATGACAAAATAACTGTATCATCTACTCTAGTTGCTGTAGAATCCTGACTGTTATAACAGCCTTACCATTCGGACTCCATGCAGATGGACAGTCTATCTGTGCATCAGTGGCTCTAGTCAAACCAGGAGGAAAACTCAGAAAAACTCAGATATGGAAATGTTTTACCATTAAAGATATTGTGGGGGTATCTGGTGAGTATGCTTCAAAGAGGTCAGAGTCTTAAAACAAAAAATCAAGGATTAAAAAAGTACCGTTGACTGGAGACTATAGTGGCAGTGATGGGAAACAGGCTGTAATTTCAAAAAACAAAATTGACATTACAAAATTCATGTCAATGAAAAAAATATCAGTGACTACCAAATAAAAGTTTGTTCTAACAAAATGCTGCCATTGGTTTCTTGCTTTGGACAAACAGTGTTAATTTCTGATGACACTGAAGGAATGTGAGGTGAGTCAGAGCCATGTGCCAGCTGCCTGCCATCCCTTTGCTAATTATTTGGTAAATCTATGAAAATTCCAGAATACTAAGTAAAAATAAAAAAACATCTTCTCATCTTTATGCAGATATGCTTTCATTACTTCCTCCTTTAGTAGTTTAGAACTGCAGAAACATTGGGACTAGAAGACTAACCATCTCGAAAGTATTTATTGACCAGCAACTGTATAACGGATGTGTGTGGCTGACTTCTACTCTGCTGCTATTCACATAATGGGCCACAGCCACTGTCACTGTAGAGAGAATGGTGTCCTAAAGTCTGTTTCTCTTTTCATTGATTTCCTTTCCTCCATTTTTATAGGCATCCGTAAGCATAATCAACATATTGAGGAATTCATTCAACTCCACATTGGACCTTTGTTTTGTTTTTACTTATGTTTTTGCTTTTTAATAGCTCTAAGTTCCTGCACTCTGTCAGTATTTTTGCTATCCCTATTTGTACAAATTAAGTCAATCTCTAGAGTGGTTCGTCGGATACAGAATACAACTGGATGCACACCTTTCCCCCTACCCTTAATCAAGTCCAAGACGGATGATGAAGAGAACAATGGAAGATAGCATCAGCTTTTTTTTTAACCAACAAAATCTGCAAGAAATTGTATTTCCCTTTCCCCTAAAACTTTATTGTAATTCAAGAATCAAGAATGAAGCCTGTGGAAGAGGACAGGGTATTTGGGAGAGGAAGGAGGAGGAAAGGGCAAAGCTGAGCCAAGGGTCTCTTTCTGTTCTGCTTTCTTCCGCTGCAGGGATACGTGAAGAGGAAGGAAATGTATCATTAGCAAATGTGTTCACTCCTGACAAATCTGAGATAATTCCCGTCAGCCATGGTCCCATCATTGTTAGATGGGGGCCATTGGAAGTTGACTGCATCCTCTATTAGCAAGTCAAAGAAGTGGCTCTGGGCAGCATCCAGATTTATACTGGCCATGAGTGTGTCCTTATTGAGATGCACACAGAAGAAAGCAGATTTTTCTCTAGGACAGCAAGCATCCAATTGTCTTGTGGGCATAAACATTATACAAAGAAGTTTAGGTGGACTGAAAATATGTGGCATCAGACAGAAATATCAACAAATGCTATCATTGAAATTTTTGTATTCCTCAGCACATATTGACATGGTCTGGGGGATGTGTCTCTAGAAAAAGGGACTTTTATTATGCATTGAGGCAGAGTTGGTGTCCATATCTGTACGGATACAAAATTGGCATCTTCAGTGCTCTGCTACTTGGTAGTGTCTGACCATAAATGACATTCTTGGGAGATTCTTCCTGGGGTTCATAACATGGAACATGGATTTTGTGGACTAAGATTCTTTGAAGTGAGTCCAAGTTTACATTTCCAAGGAAGGCTAAACAAAGGGAGACAACAGCAAAGGCAAGAAGAAAATCAAACAATGCACAAAAAGAACTGGGAGCTGGGAGCTAAATCTGGGAGGAGTTAGAGGAGGATGGGAGTTGGGCATGACCAAAACACACTATGTACATGTAGTAAATTACAAACATTTAACAAAATTATTATACCTCAAAAATCCTTGGCGATGGTGGTGTTAGTAGAAGACATGGTTTGAGCTTTGACTATCTCCTGACCAAAACATTTATTGGCTATACAAAAACTCACAAATTGTACAAGCATTAAGAAAGACTGCATGGAGCAACACTTCGGAGATGAGGGAAACAGGGAGGAATCACTGTTTGTTCCAAGTTCCTTAAGACAAGCAACAGCCAATGCAGAGAAAGGAAACATTTCTGACGGGTTCTTTAAGGTGCCAATGGCTTTGCCAACCCTCAGGAATCAGAGAAATAACTCCAAAATAGCTTAGTATATTTAAGAGTAATATTCTCTATCATAAATATGTGTGAATGCAAGCCAAATAGCTGAGCATGAAATGAAACGACCAAAATGTAAAAAAAAAAAAAAAAAAAAAAAAAACTTTGTCTTGGTCTTTAAATTATAGATCTATGACAAAATAATTAAAACACACACACACACACACACACACACACACACACACACACGAAGATAAAGGTCCATAGAAATTTTATAGAGTACAGAAAGTAACTTTACAACATAGAAGCAAATAATAAGACTAAAGAAGCATAGAACATGCACATATATGTGGTGTATATACATATATGTATATACACATGTATATACACACACACATATATGTATATACACATGTATATACACACACACATATATGTATATACACATGTATATACACACACACATATATGTATATACACATGTATATACACACACATATATGTATATACACATGTATATACACACACACATATATGTATATACACATGTACATACACACACACATATATGTATATACACATGTATATACACACACACATATATGTATATACACATGTATATACACACACACATATATGTATATACACATGTATATACACACACACATATATGTATATACACATGTATATACACACACATATATGTATATACACATGTGTGAGATATTTGAGAATCTGTGAGAAAGAAAAGAAAGTTCTGAAATAATGCATAAAGCCGTACAGTAACAGAAAGTAAATTCTCCGAATAAAGCAAAAAAACTTACGGTGCTAACTAAAAGAGTTCATCCATCCTGAAGAAGATGAGCAAAAAACTTAAAGACCAAACTTTCTCTAGGCAATATGTTGGCCATCCAGACCTAAAGCATAAGCCATCAGTCAGAAAGAAAGGTAGATTGAGTGAAATAGATTCCAAGCCATGGAATATTCACGTACTGACATCAGCTCCAGCATCTGAAAAATCAGAGACTGGAGAGCTCGAGGGAGAAAGATGATGGCTTCCCAGTTCTAACTCAGATGATTCTGTGTGAGGCCGGGGACGGGTGCCTCAGGAAGGCAGGGGCTCAGAACACAGGCAATCCGCGGTCTCTTGCTGAGAAAATTACTCTAAGTCAGTCTACCTGAGCAAAAGATAAATCAATATAAACAACTGGGGAGCGAGGACATTGTGGTAACACAGGATTGATGGGGTCCCTTTGGGCATTGTACTTCTTAGTCTGTATTGAGTTCTTTCCACTGCTTGACGAATAGTGGGGCATATGGCATGTGGCAAGCTCTTCCTTTTAAAAGGGAGAGATGTTGCGCTCGTAAGACAGGACAAATGGGCTTGTCCCTTCCCACCAGCCCCGGAGGGAAAACAGGAGTAGAACTACATCAGAACACGCTCATCCTTTTCATCTGCTTGAACTGTGGTCAGCCGTGGTCTAATCACAGCCGGCCCCAGGAGGGTGCCCTTGGCTCTCAGGCTGGCTTTTTGGAATATTCTGCACAGATCTGTCTGCATCTCACTGGAAAGGCTAGCTGCAGAGGGATGGATTCTACATCTGTGATTCTTTTATCTCCAGCTTTGCTGTGCAATTGTAAACAATGCTTCTGGATTAAAGAGATGAAATCAGAACCTGTTTTAGTTACATTATTACTTCCTCCTTTACATCCCGGGAACAAATAAGTAAGCCAGGGCTGTAGGAGAGCCATGCTGCTGTGCATTATGGACGCTTTACTGAGCCGTACGCTGAAGTTTTCCCGCAGGGTATTCTAATCAGAAAGGCGTCTCAGTAGCGTGAGAATCTTTATCCAAAGCGCAGCGCACCCGAAGCAGCTGAGCTTTCACGGGACACTCTCCTAGCTTTTCTGCTTTTCAGTCCAGCTGGGATAAACTGCGTCTTGAATGATACTAATGCATTCACAAGAATTCCTTCCCAACAGAACTCACAGAGCAACCAAACAGGGCTTGTCCAATTACCAGGAGATAAAGAGTCGACAGAGTGAGGATAAAAAGATACCTATGTAGTAAGTTTGGAGAGAGAGAGAGAAAAACAAAACAAAACAAAAACAAACAAACAAACAAACAAACAAAAATGAAACAAGCAGGCAGCATCCTGGTTGTCTTCACTAGGCGGGAAGGTGTGCAGGCTCCTTCCTGCGTTGTGACTCGCTGTCTTTACTCTGTAAGCATCTTATAATCGTGAAGATCTGGCATTTTAATTTCATCCCCAGGGTAAAATTGTGGATGTTGGCACCGTGACAAGTGTAACAGTATAAAAGGACAATTACCTTAGGCTCATACACTTTCTTTTTTTCTCTTTGCAGTTTTCCAAGAAATAATGAAACGTTCAAGATTTTAGAAAAATAGGGCATGGCTTCATATACAGGTTTTCTTCCACAACATTAAAAAAAAAGCTTTAAAAACCTGTGCACTCCTCAGTCAACTTCTCCTCTTGGGAATGTAGCCACAATTCATTCCTTGTAGCTCACTGAACATGTGTATTTAACATCTATGCAGCAGCTTCTGTGGTAAGCCCTGGGAAGCAGGGTGCAGTGGCCCTGAAACATGAACTATCTGGCCACAAGCTGTCTGGGCTGAAGCCCCGCCACTGTGTGCTGCTTCCCGTGGGCGTGGCATGTTCCTGATCTTCTCTGCTTCTGATTTTCCCATTTGTGATGCAACGAAACTGTGAACAGCAGCTCAAGTTCTTTCAAGAATTAAAGGAAAGTTTGCATGTAGAATGTTTAGGTGAGATGCTAATAGCCTCTGAGGAAAAAACAGAGCTGGGGAAGTCAATTCTGTAAGTACCAACATGAGAACCTGCGTTCAGGTCTCCAGCACGCACATAAAAAGCCAGGCATAGTGATGTGCGTTTGTAATCCTAGCGCTGAGAGGTGGAACATGGAGATCCCTGGCGTGAAGGCTAGCAAATCCGGTGAGCTCTAGGTTTTCAGAGACCTTGTCTCAAAACTCAAGGTGCAGTGCAAGAGGAGGAAACCAGATGTCGCGCTCTGGCCTTCACCCACACTGGTACGGGCATACATGCATGCAAATAAACACACACAGGCACATGCATGCATGAAAGCAAGCACACATATAGGCACATGCATATGTGCATGCAAACAAACACAAGCACAGGTGTGGGCATACATCTGAGCAAAAACAAACACAGGCACATGCGTATATCACACCAAGAAAATGTAAAATAAAATAAAACGGAAATATATTTATAGATTTTGTTCTATGTGTGTATGTGTAAGAGAGAGAGGGGGAGAGAGAGAGGGAGAGAGAGAGAGACAGAGACAGAGACAGAGACAGAGAGACAGACAGAGACAGAGACAGAGACAGCAGTGCCATAGTCTATAAGTGGAAATTAGATAACAATTTCTGTGTCAATCTTCACCTTCTACCTCATTCAAATTGCCCCCCCCTTCTCTGATCCCTTCCTTTCTCGTGTATGTACACTGTCCTAAGTGACTCACAAGCCCATTGGGATCCTTCTGTCTCCACCTCCCATCTCTCTTTCCGGGAGCTGGGATTGCAGATGCTGATGTCTTTTGTTCAGTATTTATATAAGCACTTACACCCGCTGAGCCTTCTCCACAGCCTGGGCTTATGTCTCTCTATGATCTCAGAAGCCCATAGAGAAACTGTGTAGCATGAAAGAAGACACTGTTGGATGTCTTTCCTCTTCCTTCAGCTTCTCTCTCTAGGGCCTCAAAAGTCCAAGCATCTCTGGACTCAAGATCCACTGTCCTCCAAGCTCTGACCTCTGCTCATCAACAGCTACCATCTGCTCCAGTCAGCACTGTGACCCAAGGGCCGTAAGTGTTTCTGAGACAGTATTTAAGATGACTAGGTATCACCTTCTATTTTGGCTCCAAGTTAACGATCAAGATTAGATGCCCCCTTCCTTACCTTAAAATGCATGCACACGATGTACTCCAATAATGTTTCCTAACTTACCAAATGACAAAAGTCTGAACAGTTTTTGAAAACTAAGACAAACACATGATGACAACAGCAAACAAAATCACTCATCCCAAGAGTAATATATCAAAGATCTCTATTACAGTTTTCATGTCAGGACCTTCAAAGTTCACGGCGCCCGCGAAGAATTCCACACTGAACTTGGAAGTCCTAATTTAGTTCTTCTTTCCTGGTACTTAATCAAGCAGGACTGAATATCTAAGCTGTAGACTGCTTGAACTAGCACCAGTGAATTCCTCAGTATCTGTGATGTCTGCATCCTAGATGCTGAGACATCATGAACTTGAAGTTGATCATGAGATCATACACACAGCAGGGAAACTGGTAAATGTTACAAACCAGAAATTCTGCCCCCCCCCCCCATCATGAGTCAGGCTCCTAGCTGTGGCTCAACACTCAGATCTCCCACTGTGAAAAGTTCCCAAAGAGGTAGCAGCAGCCATGAGGCTATAGTAACCTCAAGTACAAAGTCTTGGCCTCTATACAAGATTTAATAAATTATGCTATCTCCTCTGGGCTTGGGATGTATATTTTGGAAGAAAGACAAAGCTACCACAAAATTGGAGCAAGCACTTTGAAAGAATCTCTAAAAACAAAAATACATACGTAAAAAATATTAGGGGAAAGAAGAGAATGGGGTATGGAAATAAAACCAAATAACAGCACACACTTGCATGTGTGTGCATGCTCGCTCACACACACACACACATACACACACACACACATTCTGGTCAAATGGGGTCTGGTTGGTTGAGATGAGAAAAATGTGGATATTTGAATAATTCTAATGCTTGTATATGAGATATAGTACGGAATAGAAAGTTGATTAAATATACTTTGATTTCTTGTGTGGGTAATGTGTGCAGGATAGGGGGAAGGTTAGAGGGCACTCCTGGAGTCAGCTCTCCCCTTCCTGCTGCTGAGGCAGGATCTCTGTGCTTGACGCCATTATTCTGCGCACACTGCGCCAGCTATCCTGCAGTCTTCCAGGGGATGGTTTCATCTGCATCCCCGTCTAATTGCAAGAGTGCAGAGATTGCAGATGTGAACTGTGGCATCGGCCACCTCCCCCATAGCCCCAGCAGGTGTTCAGGTCATCAGGCCTTATGGCGAGTATTTTTACCAAAGAATCATTTCACTGGCCTCAGAGAAATACTTTCAATCCTGCCACCTACCAAAGGAAGAGGCTTTGTGCTGGAAATGACTATGATTCCAACATTTTATCACAATGCTTAACATAGATCACATACTCTATAACTCAGAGGTGAACACCCAAATAGATGAATAGACTACTAGTACTAATTAATGATGATGATGTTGATGATGATGATAATAATAATAATAGTAGTAATAATAATAATAATAGTAATAATAATAATGAATACAAATATAATCTTGGGCTGGGGAGACGGCTCAGAGGTTAAGAGCACTCACTGACTGCTCTTCCAGAGGTCCTGAGTTCAATTCCCAGCAACCACATGGTGGCTCACACCCATCTATAATATGACCCAATGCCCTCTTCTGGTATGCATGAAGACAGCATGCTCACACATAAAACAAATAAACAAATCTTTAAAAAAATATATATATATATATAAAATCTTTTAGAGTAATCACAGTTAACCATGGATACCTGTAAGACTGTCTAAAATGAACATTAACTCCATCACCACTTTGGAATACCCTGCCCTCAAGCCTTTCCATGGTGAATCGCCCATTTGGTTCTCACCTCCCCTTTATTCGTCTAACCCTTGCTGCTCTTAACCATTAATTTCCCGACTGGCCCCTTGAAGGCAGAGTCTTCTCATTCTTCCCTCTTATTTGTGACCTCAACTTGCCTCAGTTCTTACCTCCATAGATCCTCGTTCAAATGCCACCAGCTCAGCAATCTTCCTCTGAGGATTATGGTTTGGATCTGAAATGTCCCCTGCAGGCTCACATTCTATTGCTTGCTCTACATGTATGTTCTTTTTGGAGCCATAGGGAATCTTTGGGTGGCAGGCCCCCGATGCCAGTGGGTCACTGGGTCAGCACAAGCTGCTGTTGCTTCTGTCTCACTAGATTTCTATGTCCTGGTCAATACCATGTGTCCCTGCCTGTTGCTGTACCTTCTCTGCTATAATGGGGGAAAACCATCTGAAACTGTGCAATAAAATAAACCCTTTACCCGTTAGGGCATTCTGTCAGGTATTTCATCACAGTGATAGAAAATAAATAAAACTCAGGCCAGGCTATCAGACAGGGAGCTGCTGCTATCACCTTGACAATGACTGATATCTTGAAACGCTCTGTTTTTCTGTACAGTCTCCATCACTCTCTAATGTCCAGTTTGTCTAATATTTGTTTGCTCAGTGCTTTGTTAGTTGTCATTAACTCTTTGTTCATTAAAATCACAAGGTTGGAATTTGTTTCACCCTTGCTGCCTGAATAATGCCTGTCATAGAAGAATCTCATTACACTTTGGATGCTTGGCGAAGGAATCTGTGAATGGCTTCATTTGAAGCAAAAGGCTAGTTGGCTAATGCAACAGATGAAAGGAACACCCAGATTTATAAAGGAAATAATGCTGCTCTCCTCTTCCCTGCAAACCTGTGGGTGCAGCACTGCTAACATAACATGCCTCCAGTTTGAACCTCCAATTATCTTCTCGGGCCTGAGGCCAGGACATGCCTATACACATATGGCAGACAACCACAATATAACGTGTCTAAAAGCTGAAATATATCTCCGCCTCCCAATTTTACTTTTTCTTAATGTAAATTTTTTGCACAGACAAGACAAAAATGGTATTTTATCTTGGTCTTTCCTATTTATTCTGCAAACTACCAGTCTCACAGATGTCCCTTCACAATGCATGTGGGCATGCCATGTCCTCAGTAGAGGCCTTCATGGCTTAAGTCCAGCCCCTTTACGGTGGCGTCAAGTCAGCATCTCTGGCTTACACTAATTTCCCTATGCCACCTCTAGCATTAGACTTTTCTTTGATAACTCACTAACGTCATTGCTAGTTTTCTTTTAGTACTGGGGATCCTTGAATCTAATTTTCACCCATCACCTTCACAGTCTGCACCTCCTGATTTGGCTGTTGCATGTTCTCTGCCTGGTACATGACCAATTCTTCCCCAGCTCCCAATGTTGCCCCCAGTAGGGAGCCATTCCTGACAACCAATGAGGTTGGTGATGTACAGTCTTCTCTTGATGAGTCCTCTGGGAAGTCTAGATGGGTTCCTGGCTCTAGCACAGATGGTAACCTCCCGAGTACACACATTTAACCCCAAGCACTGAACTGGCAAAGTATATAAGGAAGTTCTCCACAGATGCTGCACAGAGAGGGCCAAAGGCCGAATTAATTTTTCAACACTAAAGTCTGAGTTTTACAATTTGTTCATTTTTATGGTAATAAATTTTCTATAACAAGCAAGACCCAGTAACTGGGCAAGGGGCCAGAAATTCTCACTTGGCAAAGGGTTTTCTCGAGTCTGGCTATGTGTATTTGGAGGACAATGCCACAGGTCAAATGTCACCATTTGCACAATTCCCTTCTAATAGAGATTGTGGGTCTTCCATTTGTGTTATTGCTGGAGAGACTGTCATGGAAGTCCCTCGAGTATTCATCCCTCTTCAGTGAGTACTTTGAAGCTTGGTGAAGTTTAAAGCTTTCAAGTTCTGTTCATGGAGCTGCAGATCTGTTGATTTTGGAGCAAGCATGGTTGACTGTTACTTGTTAAGAAGATTGCCCGCTTCTTCATTGTGTCAGCAGTACCAGCTTTTCCTTGATCTCACCTTTCATCCAGTCCTAACTGATCAAAAGATGATCTCAATATTCTCAGTCCTTTATATTTGAGAAAGAATTCCTGCGTTACTATCTTCTGAATCAGACTTGCAACTCTATGCTGGCTGGAGAATAGGACGTGCCCTTGCTCTGTGTCTAGTGGCAGGAGCTTATCTCCTTCACACTCTAGCCATCTGAGTAGATCAAAAGCCTCCTGATGGGGCCATTGATAGATCAAGGAGATGATACCTACTTAATACTCATCAAGCCTGAAATTTTAGGAAAGCAGAATTTTCTTTTCAAGAATAAATGCTCTAGTCCCAAAACTTAACATTTTTAAAAGAATGTGATGGAGGTAGAGAGCTGACTTAGCGGTAAGAGCACTTGCTGTGTAAGCATAGGACCAAAGTTCAAGTCCCCAACACCTGCAAGTTGTGCATGTCTGTAATGCCAACACAGAGGAGGAAGGGCCAGAGACCCACAGATCCCAGGAGACCCTTGTCCACTCAGCCTAGAGGAACAGGTAAGCTTACAGTCAGTGACACATTCTGTATCAAGGTAGATAGTGACAGAGGGTGACACACTCTGCTCTGGCTTCCTCATGCATGGGCATGAACATTGTGCACTCCTGTGCTTGTACCACATGCATGCACACTGTACATACACACAAGAACCAAATAACACACGGTGTTAACCACCCGCCCCCCCATTCTAATGGGCTAGAAGTATAAGCAAAGCAGAAGTAGATTCTTCTGTTCTAGCTCTCACCTGGCAGGGCTGGGACTTCCATTTGAGGCCCAGGTTCCTCTTCCAAGGCCCCTAGCTGTTGGAAGAATTAACTTCCTTGTGCTTGTTAGCCGGAAGTCCCTGTTTCGGTGCTGTTGGTCAACTCCACTCTCTGTTGCTTATGGTGGCCATCCTGCTTGCTGTACCACCCCCCACCTCCAGGCCAGCCCCAAGGCCTCCAAAATCTTCTTCCTCTTGCACCCACTCTCTGTGAGACTACCAAAGGTACCCTGCATGAATTGGGCTTGCAGTAAGATCATGGTTGCTCACACAATTCCCTTGTCATTTGTTTTGGGACTTTGGTTACACTTGTAAACTATGCTTGATCTAATGCCTTAAGGTAGACCTACATAAAGCAAAGACTATAGATTTCAGGGGACAAATCTTAGTTTTTATTTTTTTTTCACCACATGCTCTAGAAACCTTGTATTTTCTACATGTATCTTATTTCCTTTGTATGTAATTAGTGCTTTCCTGCATCTCCTCGACCAGATGTCCTACATGTGTCTTAAACTGATCATGTCCTTATTTTGACAAAGCAGAGAAAAATAACTTAGATAAAGGCACATGTTAAGTGCATCAATGGTAAAGACTGTAACGCATCCATACCACAGCAAGCAAATAGTAAAGGGTTTTAGGTAGACAAGTGATATGGCCAGGTGTGATGACACAGGAATGAGTAGATTTGCAGAGATACATACAGAACTGTTACGGTGCTTGATGTTGCCCTGAGTCCGAGTGGAACCAGTGGGGTAGGAAGGCTACCTCCTGACTGACAGACATGTTGTATATGATCTTAGGTCTTCTACCATTCTCTTTCTGTTTACTCACTACTGTATTGTGAGCTGTGGCTTAGAATATCCTGTTGTCCCACTTTTGACTCTTTACCCCTCCCCACCTCCAGTATTCTGTCTCTGGCGCAATGCCAAGCACCTAGTAAGTGGTCAATAAATGTCTGGGACTCAACCAAGGTGTTCTGCCCAGCATCAGATTCTGTGGCCTTGCTTTGGATGTTGCCCTCTGTGCCTCATCCAGAGGATGTCTGACCTGGTAGCTGCTGGTGTGCCTGTTGGCCGCTCTCAATTTCCCTCGGAATGTAAGAGTAGTCCATTTATGCAAATAAAACTTTCTCCTTCCAGCCCCTCTTGGCCTTTGGTCAATGGCCAAGATTAGATAGCTCCTTGCCCCTCCACCCCCCAATTATTGACTGAGCTACGTGTTTACTCTCCTACTCCAAACAGCACAGTGGAGTGTATGCGGCATCTGCTTGGCCCATGGTCCTGATTTATTCATCTTCTCCTGTCCCCCAAATGCAGGACAACCTTGGCCGTACTGCCTCTTTGAGACTTCTGGCTGAGTTCACCTGTACTCAATGACAGGTGCTTCCATAGTCCACACAATCACCAGGACTAAACACTGTTATTAATAGAAATTAGTGTCCGCTCAACCCAAAACTCCCTTCAGTCCACCCCTGAGGGCTGGTAAGTCCAGCTCAGGGTGTTTCCAGTTTCTTCTAATTGGTCTTCAGTGTGGCTGCTATTCTTTTCTGGGCAAGTCCTGAGAGACTTACTTTCCTCGTGGACTTAATTGTCTTCCCTTGGATTTTGATTTTAGTACTATTAGAGCACAAGCCGGTTGCTGCGGCCCCCACCACATCCCTCCAAATGAGTGTCAAGGGAATGGTTTGCTTTCGTTACCAAGGCTGTTGTTGAACCCGAGGCTCCAGGCATAGCAGGGCCCTCTCCAGTGTCGGCAACCAAATTCCGTATGGCCTCACTCTGCTGGTTTTGTCTTCTCAGTCCCATCCCTTGTGGACAATTTGTAAAATTAGGAAATTAAGAAAACAGAGAATGCGAAAGACCTGGGAAATGCTTAGTAAGGAAAACCCTTTCACAGAGATGGAGCCACAGTGACAAATTTACCATGGGGACAAGAGAGACTCACATGGATACTATAAATAAATAAACCTGTGTTTGCCTTTTTTTTTTTTTTTTTAGAACATAATAGATAGTAAATGAACACCAAAATTTTTTTAATAGATGGATAGGATGGGAAACAATACCTTTGGAAAACACACACACACACACACACATGCACACACACACACACACACACTCACACACACACACACACGCACACACACACACACACACGTATTAATACCACAAAACACTGGGATAGAAAGCATATCGAAGAACTTCCTCTCTAGAATTTTCCTTGGATCCCTACATCTACTCAACCCCTCCCTCCTCTGGCCCCATGGATTTCTTATTCTCCAACACAGAAGTAGAAGAGAGCTGAATGAGGTGGCAGATCCTTCCTTCCTCGCATTTGATGGGGCCGTCTCTTCCTCCTGTGAAATACCATCCCCGTAAACATTTTACCAGCAGGTTTATTTGAAAGGGAAAAAACATTTTCAGAAAGAGATGAAGCCCTGGTTCTGATTTTCTCAACGAATGTTCTGAATCAGCTGGTTTGGATACCTATACCCAATGGGCACTAGGAACGGGAAAGAAAGGAATTTATGTAAGGCGAGAAACAAAGATGGGCTGTATCTTCAGTGTGACCACAACTTTCACTTTAAATAAGTTTTACTTAAATCACATCGTTTGAAATTTACATCTAGGGCCTGCCAGGCATTAAGCCTGTCTGTTTTTATAGGAAGATAGCTCTCTCTTCACTTGCTCACAGGGGGACAACAGGAGGCATCTGGGTACCATGTGAAGCCCAAATGCTCTTTAATGTCACCTCTCTCCCAGGCTGAGAAGTCAGCACGGAGCTCTGGCAGGCATCTCAACTCCACCTCCTTGGCTGACAGCTAAAGAAATGGGATCATAAACGGTTCTCAATCTGCGCCCTCAAAGAGACTCTGAGTTCTTTGAGGCCAGAGGTTGTAGCTCACACATTCTTTTTTCCATTGCCTAGAACCAGGAAATACAGACACAGGAGGGAAGAGTTGGACAGTCAGGGACCAGAGACAGAGACCCTACCGAGCACTCAGCTATAGAGAGCACAGATGGTAAAACATTGCAAAACACATCCACCTGTAAAATTCCCGAGACACAGGCCAGCCAAGGTGCTGGCTTCCTTGTAAACAAACCTGAAGAAATAAAGAGTGGCAGAGTGGGAAAATCTTGGAATCTGCCCTGGTGCCTTTGTCACTAGATATACTGTGAGATCAGAGAGGGCTATGGGAACATCAGCACCACCTCTCCTCCCCCCCCCACCCCGCCCCTTGGAGTAAGGACACTGAGAGCGGTGAACCTCTTAACTGCAAGACACATAGAGAGGAGCCATCTCGGTTCATGGGCAGCAACCATTCATTTCCGGGGCACTAAGACATTTCTCATCCTTCGTTATTATCGTTTTGCAATTCACGCTGAGGTGAGGCTGAGGTTTTGTTGACATTTTATACACCAGTATCATGTACAGCTTGTATCATACAAAGCAACATCGTTTATTCTGAAATATAGCATGGTTCTAAGGTTCCCAACAGGCTTTGGGTGCTAGTCTTCAATTCCCCTGCTACTTTTTGCCAGGATGAAAGGAGTTGTGAGCCCAGCTACAGAAACAGTGGTGGTTTTGTTTTTTAATTTTACCTTAGGTTTCTTGTCAAACTACCCTGTTCTAACTCCCAAGCGCCATACCTAGCTTAGAGGAGCGAAAACCAAGACTCACATATCTTAGGCAATTTGTCCTAGAGCCTAGACTTCCATGCCAGCAATGCTGGCATTGGGATTAGGTTTATTTGCATAAAACCCGGTTTTCTTTCCTTCACACCATGACACTGAAATAGAGTGCTGACTGGAGGATAATTGGGATATGCTTCTAGTTTCCCTAGTAGAGACAGATGTTCTGGGATGGGTGCTGAGGACATTTGGGAGGCCTAACTGCTGGGTCTCCCTAGACCACTGAAACTACCCAACATAGACGCACTTTGATGACATTCCAACATAGACGCATTTTGATGACGTTCTTGAAGAACTCCACAATGCCAACTTACTTCTTTCCATATTGCTGTGATAAAATACTATGAGAAAAGCAACTTATAGGCGAAAAGTTTATTTCAGCTCACAGTTCAAAGTTGAGTTGGTCAGGATGGGGAAGTCAACGGTGGTGGGAGCTTGAAGCATCCACAAGCAAGCAGGAGAGGGCCAAGGGTGCTTGCTGTTCAGCTGGCTTCCTCCATGTTTACACAGCCCAGGAACCCCACCTCAGGAAAGCCCCTACCCGCAATTAAGATGTATCCACACCCATAAATTCACTAGTCAAGACAGCTTTGCCAGAGGCCCAGGTCTCAGTTGATTCTAGAGTCTGTCAAGTTGTCAAGGTGATAGTTAACACTAGTCATCCATCACACACATTGATGGGAAATCAATATGCAAATTCAGGAGCAGATTTTACCTAAAATATGATAGGATGGTGAGGTGAAAATGATGCTCTCCTCTTTTTTCCTCCTTTCTTTCCCTCCCTTCTCTTCTTCCTCCCTTACCTCTCCACACACTTCTGTTTCTCCCACTATTAGCTGCATCTTCTGTATCAGTATACACCCTTAAGTTAGAAAGAAAGAAGTGGAAATGGCTACCCAAAGGCATGATGCCACACCACTCATGTCATATTGGGCCACTGATGCCATGCCGACATGGGAGTGGCAGAAGGTAGTCCACTTCATTCTTCTAAGATCAACACATGCTAGCTTTCAGAAAAGTATCAATGGCCTGTTTGACTTGTAGCTTCATCTTTAGGGACAAGGTCGATGGGTGGCTGCCCTTTCTGGTGGCCAGGCACAATGAAACTTGCTATACATATCAGAGTCATAGGGAAGAAGAGAAAGGTCACTTCTGAAGATGGACACTATGGTGAAAGGAGAGAGGAAGGCTCAAAGCAGAAAATAACCGATGGACATAAAGATGTGTCAACCTAATCTCACTCAGATTGTAGGACGTGTGTGTCATTCAGTCTCCTCTTTGATTTCCAAAACGATTCCAAGTCACACATTTTCCAGAATCTCCAATTTTAACTTTCCCTTTGCACAACCAATGGTACAATACTGGCACACAAGCTGTTCACCAGGCAGTGGAGGCATCCCATGCTGGGCCAGCACTGGCAATGACCACGAGCAAAATAATAACAGATCCCAAGTATTAGGTGCTTGTCATGAGCTTATGGACTTGTCCTCTGAGGTTTAAGAAAGACTTGGTTCCAAAACAGTACTTAATACTCAGTAGTTATTGGGTCTAGCACCCAACTTCCTCCTTTTCTTTCTTCACTGCTCTGGTTAGGAGCTAATGGCCATAGCCCCAGAACAAGTTGGTGAAGGTTAGTCAAGAGCATATTTAGACTGAATAAAGGGCTGGGAAAACAATGCTTAGCTTCCATTCATTGCTGCCTACACCTCATGAGATCTCCAATTGAATGAATGGAGCACATCTCAGTTTCTTCCTGAAAGGGGAACTTAGAGTCTAAGGCTGAGTTGAGCATTTAATCAAGGACTCGGCTCCTCACTAGCTGAAGATTTGAAGATGTCTTTAGACTTCAAGCATTTCATCACCCGAAATTCACTGTCGCTTCAGTTTTCTTTTTATTTATGTGTATTAGCACATGCTCAGGATACATAATAGTGGCCCTAGTTATGATGTTTGTATATGCATATATAATCTATTCTCTCCTGCTAATACCCACACCCGTTACCTTCTTGTGTGCCCTCCCACTTCTGCTGATTTGCTTGTGCTCTCTTACCAGGCTCTTTTCTGCTTTCATGGGCTTCTTATTTTGTTTTGTTTTGTTTTTAACACCTATACGTTTCATTCCAGTTTTATAGGATAATGGGGGAGGGGAGGGCTGTTTACAGAAACATGAGAAACGTGTCAGTGGCTGTACCACTGAAGAACATGTCTCTGTCCCCGTGCCAGTTCAGAAGGAGCATCATGATCCCTTCCTGACTCCATGGCAGGATGCTGATGGGCCCAATCATGTTCAGTGTCACCTTTGAACAAATAGGTCATCGTCTGACAAGTTAGTTGGAAGACATTTGAAACCAGTTTACGGGAGTTTTCACAGCTCACAGTAGCCAAACAGGAAAGCGGTTGCCCAGGTAGTGTGTGGCCAAGGGTCTGACTTGCTTTCCTAGTAATTGTTTCCCAACACACAGGCCACATATGGAATAGACTGGGAGCGTCTGTCTGGGCACTATTGCCTGTGGATTGCTGGGAAGCAGTGAAGGTACCATCTGACCCGAGGGATGCTGTAACATGCTGTGAGCGTTTCCCCGGATTGAGACTGCAGCCTGTGTAGGGGGCCTACACTCTCCCACCAGAGGTTAGCTACTCAGTTGAAGGATAAAAAGGCCGAAGAAAACACTTTCTGTTTAGTTAAGCGCTGAGAATGGACCACGCCACCCTATTGTCCTTCTGCCCAAGTTCCGATTTATGTTGGATCGCAGGCTGTGCCCATCTGTGTTATTTTATTAACTGAAAAGGAAGGAATTAGTGCATGAACTTGTCACATCTTGTGACCTGTTGCACACTGAGATGGGAAGTGGTGGCCGAACAAACAACATTCTTTTTTTTTTTTTTTCTCGTGGTGCCTTTCAGTCTTGCAGAAGAAAAGAAGAACGTCCTATTTACATCTTCTGACAGCATGAGGTTCACCAGCAGCATCCTTCCAAATGGACCGGGCCCCTGGGGGCTGCACCTTACCCCAGGCTCAGGAGAAAGTGTGGCAGAACATCAGAGCGAAGCCTCCCTCTCTGCCAAGCTCCAGATGGAAGATCTTTCCATGGAAATACTCCTGGAGACTCAGGGCTGCTGCAGAATGCTGCCAAGCACAAAATCCCCTGGTGGGCCCCCTCTTTTCCTTTCTCATGGGAGGACACAAGCTTAGAGCTGTCTCAGTGAAGGGTCTGATGGGACATCATAGCAAGCTTCTGGGCAAGTTCTGACCCTTAGCTGGTGTCTGTGCTGGCTTCTTACGATAGTTCTCAAAAGCCATGTGGCAACACACTGAAGATGCTATTAGTCCAGGCTTTCTTTTTCCAAGCCTTTTACAGCAGCACAAGCTCAACTTAGCGTTGGATACAACTCAGAGCAAGAATACACTTGAGTATGAGGTATTCAAGAGAATCAGGTTTCTCTCCTAGCTTTCCTGATGGCACCAGTTTACACCGGCTTGCCTTGGCAGAAGCTCAGCTAGGAACTGAGAAAAAGGCAGAAATTGATTATTTCCACATCCCCTCCAAATCCAAAAGACCCATATTCTAGGGTCAGCAGGACACAGAGCCCATAGAAACCACCTTGTCACAGCAGAGTGTGCTCTGAAGACCCTAAGAAGTTTGGCCTAGAAAAAGGTATTGCTTGCCAACTCAGAGGGCTCCGCATGAGCACGGTCAGGCTCCGGCTTCCTGTGTCTTTTCTAAAATAAAGCACTTTGCCCAAGAAGACAAACACCAATTCAAGGATCTCAAGACCAACTATATCATGATCCTCCAGAAATAATTTCCATCAGCATGAATTCAACTATGCCCTCCTCCTTGATTTCCTCTGGTTTTAGAATTCTGTAGAATCCAAGAGATTTACAGGGGCGGTAGCTCTAGGAGACACTCTGCCAAAGTCCCACAAATGTGATGCAAATGACGACAGAGGACCTGAGGACCAAACACTCCTGGAAGCATCTGGTCCCAGTGGTCATGATGCAGGTGGTAAAAGAGTCCCTCTCTGGAAACCCCTTATAAGGGAGCCTGTCCACCCCTCGATTTCCAGCTGACCTCTGATTCACACAAACTCAGTGGCCTACAACATTAATGTTTTCATTGAAAGGACATATCAGATCCTGACGTGGATGGAAAAAAAATGGGCGATGCAGCCTATGCCTCTGGGGCCTTTCTCACAGAAAACAGCCTCAACAATGAAAGGGCTCCCCAGGCTGTAGTTAAGAGGGACTGCAGGAGACTTTTGTCTGTGATGGATACATCTATGCCAGGGATTCTGGTCAACGGATCAAAGTGTACACTGACCTCTAACCTCATCAAGTTGTGTATACTAAATATACATAGGCATTTTTCTAAGTCAACTACATCTCAATACAGCTGCTTTTAAAATGCAAAGGGTGGGAGGGTGGACCTGAAAGGAGTAGGAAGTGAGTGTGATCAGGATGCATTGTATGTAATTCGCAAATAATTAATAAAAGTATTTCATTGGGGGGAAAACCTACATAAATCTTCCTCTTTGTCCACAAGCCACGTTTTCTGGGTAAGTGTAGGTACCACTGACAGCAAACGGAGACCATCACAAAGTGGAAACAAGGCAAAGATCAATGGCAGTAGGGAGCCCAGCCGAATAGATAGATACATCTATGTCACCACTTCTGCACCATGGCTTTTGGGACATCAAGAAAGATGGATGGAAAGATTGTAAGTGGTGGAGTATCAGGAAGTTTGTTGGGAAACAGTTTTGCCTATACGTGGCTGTATAAACACTCTGGAACAATGGCAGTATCAACAGGCATGTTAGTGTGGAAAAGGGAATATTCCACGGGGTCTCACTCCTAGACAAAGAACTATAGGCAACTAATGATGGCTAGAAGAAGGAGAATTGGGCTCCCCCGGGAAGACCCCCCTATTGGATGTCCAGATGTAACTGACCACAGTGTGTACAGTCATCTGATGGGCTTTGGAGCTCTATCGTGCATTCAGTCAAATGCAGTGAAGGACATGAGGTCTCTACTACGCTCTTCTGGGTCCTAGATATGAAAATATACACAAGAATGTCATCAACTCTATGAAATCAGTGTTGATGTTAACCACATTTTACTGTGGAGAGCACTGACATCTAAAGAGATGGATGGCTTGCCCTCTGCGATACTCCAGCCAAAGACGTTCTCTCATGTGCAGGTGGGCAGGTGCCCTTCCAGTCCTACTGTACTTCTTTGAAGGGTCATAAAGAACAATAAATCTGAGACAGAGAGGGACAGTAATGACATATCTTTCACTCTACATTTTTCTTTATTATTTGGCCCTCCATGTCCAAGGCCCTCCCTCCTGCTTTCGTGTGTAAACCCCAGCTTGCCACATCCAGCTTCCTTTGTCTATTTTCAACGGGTTAGATGCATATAGCAGTCTATAATACTTTTATCTGCTTTCATTTTGTTGTGTTTTATGAGCATATGTGGGGTAAGCATGCCTGCTTATGTATGTACACTTTCATGTGCAGGTGTGTGCACATGTATGCACGTGCACATAGAAGAAAGGAGATGAGTACACGGTGTCATTTGCTGTTTTCTATCTCATTCTTTTGAGGCAGGGTGTCTCACTGAAATTGGAGCTCACTGGTTGGCTGGCCAAGGAGATCCAGGAAACCATTTGTTTTTCTTTAGACCTCGAGTTACAGATGTGTGCACCTGCATCTGACTTAAAAGAAAACTGGATGCTGAATATCTAACCTGAACACAACATGCTCCTGTGTATGGCACTTTATCAGCTGAGTGGTCTCCCTATCCATTGGTTTGGGCTTTTGAGACAGTATCCGTCTTGTGTAAGCCAGGCTAGCCTTCAACTCACTATGTAGCTGAGGCTGCCTTCAAACCTTCACTTCCCAAACGCTGAGGTTACAGCTAGGTGTTGCCAGACCCACCTTAGCTCGAGTTCTTAATTTATCTTCAATTTCCCTCCCACTCAGGCCTCGCTAGACTTCTTACTCAAGGCAGAAGACCTAGCTTTCTTCCTAAGGAGGAAGGCAGAGGCCAGCACCTTGGTCTCGCTGCATGTTAACAATAAATAGATGGTGCGCTGCGTATCAGAAAAAGACGTGCTCCTTCTGAAGGAAGGCAAACCTCCGACTTAGCACTGAGCTAATGTGCTCACCCATGTAGTAATTCATGCTGATTTCAACAGTTAGATTTTGGACCATTTGAAGATAAGAGTGGAGTCTCACTCCTCATCGCCAGCTCAGGACTTAAGACAACATCCTTAAGTGCTTGCCTCTTCTTCCGGGAACCAGAGGCAGCTCTCTTCTTCCATTCTCAATTCCTCATGTCAGTTGGTTGTCTGCCTAGGGAGAGTGGACTTGTTCATCTTAAAGCTGGTGTGACGCACAGAGTTAGAAGGTATTTCCCTAAGTCTCGTGAGTATTAGCTGAGGGCCCTTAGCAAGCTTATCATTTGGGGAAGCTCAGGGTTCTTTTAACTCCTGTGTCAAGTTCTGTTCCCGCAGGATCGACCTGATGGCTGGTCTTTGCAAGTGAGTTTAGCAACTAAATTCCTCCCTCTCTTTCCCTGTGCTTCCCTTCTCACACTTCCTCTCCCCATGATTCCATCTACAGATGGCCCAGGCAGCAGTGCTGCAGTTTGAAACCAGCTCCTTCTATCCCTTAGTCCCAGAGAGCTCAGCTCCCACTTTGCACTTGCTACTATTGTGCGTTTGAATCCACTATTCTTGCCCCTCACTTGATGGAAACCTTTGGTCATTTACTCTCAGTCTTAAGGAGGGAGCCTTAGAAAAGCCTTTCCAGATGGTCTCACCAAAGGCATCTACCACTCTGCCTGCAATTCGTGCTAATTCGTTGCAGAGTGCTCACTCATGGCTACCTGCTATTTCCCCATAGCTTCTTACTCCTCCTCTCTTAAAGCGTGATCATCCCTGTTTCAGTTAGCAAAACTTGCATACTGGCATTACATGATTATACTTGGCCACATCCTGTGCACAGTTCAAGTAATAAGTAACAACAATTCAAGGGAATATACGATGCAGGAGCTTCTTTTTGCCTGGCTTGTGGAACATGGCAACCAATATTAGGGGTATGATTAGGAATGGACCCATGGCAGGAGATGTAATCTTCCATCTCCTCTTCCTAGAACAGGTTAAAGTAGTGAGTTTGGTTTACTTTAGTTGCCAGGTCTGTATTTGTCATGTTTTGTGGCCCATCCATTATTTTTTACCATTTAATTGCACCTGGCTCTGACTGGTTCGTTGAAGCACTGTTTACATTGCACAGAAATTAGAGAAAGATTTTTTTTATCAATAAAAAGGGGATAAGTAAATTGCATTACCCCCATAAAATGGAGAAATCTGCACTCATTAAAATGCTAACATATGCCTTTATTGATATGGAAAGGCTGCCTTAACATACTATTGATCTGAAAAACATTTTATAAAATATTATTAATCAGGTCACTGAAATGGCATGCATGCATTCTCAGGGAGATGTGCAGCAGGATTTTAGTGTCTTCTCTACCTTGTAGAAGTTTATATACTTTTGGGTATTATTTATGATTTTTCTGTAGATTGATATGTTTACAATATTACACAGCATTTTACTCAATGGGAGGAATTAAAAAAAATCTTTCTTCATTAAAAACAGGAAAGGTCAAGAAGCAAACAAATGAAAAAGAAGCTGAGATAAACAAAATATGATTTACTGTACTCGAAACCATTTTCATGGATGCCCATCATCCATAGCATCAAGCCTGCAATCCTTCAGGCACACGGAAAGTTTTCTCCACAGTTCCATCTTTCTCACCTGGCTACTTCCAACAATAGCCTCTGCAGCTCCCCAGTGCAAGCCCAGCCCTCACCCCTTCGCCAAGCACTACTACTTCTTTTTTACATATTTAAATTTTAATTGAAATTTATTTTTAAAATATATTCACTTTACATTCTCAACTGTAGTCCCCTTCCTTATATCCTCCAGTCCCACACTTCCTCCCTCTTCCTCCTCTTCCCCTCCCCTAGTCCTCAGAGAGATGAGCTCTTTTCCTCTACCAACTGACCCCAGCCTAACAAATCTCATCAGGACTGCCTGTATCCTCTTCCTCTGTGGCCTGGTAAGGAACCCTGCCAGGGGGAAGTGATCAAAGTGCAGGCAACAGAGTCCACAGCAGGGACAGCCCTGGCTCACCTTAATAGAGGACCCATATGGAGACTGAGCTGCCTATCAGCTACATCTGAGTTGGGGGGCCTAAGTCCTCCCCATGCATTGTCCTTGTTTGGTACATCAGCCTCCCTCCAAGCCCTCCCCAGACCTCCCTCCAAGCCCTCCCCAGACCCAGATTTGTTGGCTCCGTTGGTCTTCTTATGGAGCTTCTGTCCCCTCCCAGTCCTTCTATCCTCCCACTCTTCCACAGGGACTCCATGTGCTCTGCCCAAAGTTTAGCTCAGGGACTCAGCTTCTGCTTTGATCCCTTGCTGGGTGGAGTCTTTCAGAGGACAACTGTGGCAGGCTCCCGTCCTGTTCCTATCTTCAATTGCTTCCTGTGTCTGTTCTATTTACCTTTCAGAATGAGAGTTAAGCATTCTCCCTAGAGTCCTCCTCGTTACTTAGTTTCTTTAGGTCTGTATATTGTAGTGTGGTTATCCTGTATTATGTGGCTAATATCCGCTTATAAATGAGTGTATTTGCATTTCTATGTGGCTCCTCTGCTTGGGATGGATACTTGGTAAAGCTTCCTCTCTTCCTTCTCATCACAGGTCCCCTTGTCAACAATTGCCACCAATGCCATATACTTTGATTAACAGAGACATGTCTGCATTTCTAAGGCACTTGCTTTGCACCTGCACTCTCTGCCGGGTGTTTATCTTAAGCCGGACAGCCGCTGGCCAAGAGTCTGTCTCCCTACATCCAAGCATAGTCTTGTATTGTGTTCCTGTTCTGGCTCATAAGAGAACCTGACAGATACAATATGACAAATAATGAATGGACACCATTTAGCCTCCTTCACTACAAAACTGCCAACAGAATGGGGCATCCAGTGGATTTCCTGACTTCATTCGGTGAGTGCATGAGGGTACTGAGATCATAGCCTTCAAGCTCAGCTCTCAATTACACCCTCTTAATCACTCATCTTTGCTGCCCCCCACCTGTCATATCATAGGCCATACTGTAGCCCTTTGGTTTGATTTATGGAAGAACCAGTGAGCCAAGAAATAAGTTCTAGCACTCGGTGGACCCTTATCCTAAATATATGAAATAAATCTTATCACTTACACAGACATACAACTCTGTGGTTTAACTTTTTGACTTTTAATTACAAACATTCTTTGTCAAGCAAAACCTTCCATAATATTTCTGGTGGTTGAAGGTCTCAATTCTGATGTCCTTTGTCTACATATCAATTTAACAAACACCTTAACATATACATAAGTGCAGTACTATTTATTACCAGACATTTAGAAGTAAAATTAAACAAGAATACAGAGTACTATTCACTCAGGAATACCATATGAAACCCTGATGCCAACTGCTTGGAATCAGATTCTTACTTTGCCTCATGCAATGGGTTACGGGCAAGATGCTTTGTAATTTTAATGTCTTTAAGACAATAACATAAGGATGCTGATGGCATTTTCCTCACAATGTAATTTTCAGGACAGATGCTAGGTATGGCCTGGAAGATAATAAGTATTCAATCAACATCATTTTTTTTTTAAATCAGCAGTGTCACCACTACTTTCAATTCTTGGGATCATGTCAAATTGAGAAGAGTCTAGACAGAGGTTTCAAAATACTGAACATTTCCTGAAATTAAAAGGAGACGATGAAGGAAAATGGATTTTGCTTAGAAACCTCACACAGACGCATCTTATAAGGCTAACAAACCAACCCTTGGCCTGCTGCTCTTGTCCTAAGAGGGTTGCAAACATGTTCTCTAGATTCTTCCACTTACCAGGGGTTTAAGACATGGAGCAGCAAAGGGGGTTCATGAACAAAACCTCTCCTCTCTGCAGCCCCCATCTTGAGCTTTTCCCCTTTGCCATCCTCCTTCAGAATGCAGGACCAAGCTGGAAATGCTCCAAGTCTACAAGAGTCCTAGAGTGAGAGCCAAGAGTGTGTACATCCTGAATATCCAGCCGTATCCGGGAACGCCTGGAGGGTCAGCCAGCTGGGCAGGTACAGGCCAAGAAGCCAGCTGGGTGGGGTCCTATGCATCTGATGATTTTCTTGCCCTCTGGCCCTGTTAGTGAAACTAAACCACTTCAATGCAGGTTTTAACTTGCCTGTTGGTTTCTGTACTAGATACTCGATTCACCAAGGCCTTCAAGAACATCTACTTTGCTAGTGTAGACATTAATTAGAAGAGGGAAGTGGTGTCCGTTCACCATCCAGCAATGATGCTGATACATAGAATTCATACACAGGGAATGAATGGCTGAAAATAAATGAATGATAAAGGCTGAAAGCTGACATACACAAGGACTCTAAGATCATTCTACAAAAGACTGGGTACTGAGTCCAGAATGTCACCTGGGAAGTATAGCCATATGATAACAAAGAGAAATAAGATCATATCCTTATGAAAACCATATCCTTGTGCACATGAGTCTGTTCTGGGGGAGAGTTCACTGCAATGCAGAGCGAGAGTGGGTTGCTAGGTAAAGAAGAGACAGACAGCTTCAAATTAAGCAAGAATGTTGAGTTATCCAAATAGCAGTTTGGCCAACCCAGCTGTTAAGGACATATACAAAAAAAAATCCACATGAAATTAAATCATTGTAGAGCTCTGTAGTCAAGGCCAGCATTAGGATTGGGGTTGTGGCTCCTGTCCAGCATGCACGCCACCCTGGCTGTGCTCCTCAGAACCATAATAAGGACAACCACAATGTTGCTTTAAGTCTGTTTCCCCAATACAGTGTGTCAAGAGAGCTTGGAGTGAGTTCTGTCCCTCGTTATGTGATCATGTAAGGGACCGTGATGAGCAAGTAAGGAGAAAACCCAAACACCCTGAAAGCTGGAGGGAAACATCTCAGACACACCAGAGGACTTCATTCACTAGAGACAAAGTTGATTCCAGACAGAGGCTCCCTGGAGAAAAAAAAAAAGTGACAAGCTTCCTTGAGCTCCTTTGTGTTAATCATAAGAAAAACAGAAAGTTTATTAGAGTCCAACTTGAGTAGCTTTCTGTTTTGTTGTGGTTTGGGGTTATTGAGACAGGGTTTCTCTGTGTAGCCTTGGCTGTCCTGGACTTGCTTTGTAGAGCAGGCTGGCCTCAGACTCACAGAGATCCACCTGCCTCTGCCTCCCCGAATGCTGGGATTAAAGGAGTGTGCCACTGCGCCTGGCAACTTGAGTAGTTTTTAAAGACAAAATTTGAAATATGTGACATGTTCTGCATGGCTGCTGATGCGTAGCAATTACAGGAGACGTGATGGTGACGAATCTGCTGTCAAGGGGAGGAGAGAATGATATAAAGTTTGCCAGAATGTCTCTCCTCCAATCAGGGTGGGAATGTCTTAAGTATTGTTATCTCAATATGGTATGTGATAGATTTATAGTGATTTTTTAATAAAAGGTGTGTGTGTGTGTGCATGTGCATATGTGTGATATTTTGAGGACTAATCCAGATTTACTTGTAAACAGTCCACACCCAATTCATCTGTCACCAATGTAAAAGTTATAAAAAACAGTACAAGTGTGGAAAGAGAGATTTGAGCTTCACTCATTACTTCTAGAGTGGGAAAGGTCATATGCACAAGGGTTAAGAATTGAAAAGCTGGGGCTGGAGAGATGGCTCAGAAGTTAAGAGCACTGACTGCTCTCCCAAAGGTCATGAGTTCAATTCCCGTCAACCTCATGGTGGCTCACAACCATCTTATAACGAGATCCGGTGCCCTCTTCTGGTGTGTAGACAGAATGCTGTATACATAATAAATACATAAATACTAAAAAAAAAAAATAAAAAGAATTGAAAAGCTTTGATCCTTCCCTCACCCACTTTCCCACTACACCTCCCTACTCTTCACCCAATATTTGGCTATGAGTCTCAGCATCTGTTTTGAACTGCTGCTGGGTGGAGCATCTCAGAGGACAACTCTGATAGGCTCCTGTCTGGAAGCATAGCAAAGTATCATTAATAGTGTCAGGGATTGGCTCTCTTTCATGGGCTGGGTCTTGGGTTGGGCCAGGCATTGGTTGGGCATTTCCTCAATCTCTGTTCTATCTTTATCCCTGCACATCTTGCAGGCAGGGTAAGTTTTGGATAAAAGTTTACCAAGGCCCAGAGGAGCCTATAAGTCTGAAACACCAACTGAGGACCATGCATGGACTGGATCTAGGTCCTCTACATAGTTGTAGCCAATGGACACCTCAGGCTTCATGTGGATCCACTAGTAATGGAACCTGGGGCTGTCTCTGACATGGACTCTGTTGCCTGCTTTTTGGTCGCTTTCCCCTGAGGGGACTGCCTTGTCAGGCCACAAGGGAAGAGAATGAACTCAGTCTTGATGTGACTTGATGAGCTGAGGTGGGTGGGTAGGGAGCTCCCCTTTTCTGAGAAATAGGGAGGGGAGAGGGGGAAGGGAGGGTGGTTCTAGGAGGAGAGGAGAGGAGGGCTATGACCGGGATGTAAAGTTAATTAATTAATTAACTAATTAATTAATTAAAAGAATTGAAGGGCTGGGGATGGTGGCACACACCTTTAATCCCAGCACTTGGGAGGCAGAGGCAGGCAGATCACTGTGAGTTCAAGGGCAGCCTGTCTACAGAGTGAGTCTGGGACAGCCAGAGCTACACAGAGAGACCCTGTCTCGAAACCCTCCCCCCCCAAAAAAAAAAAACAAAAACAAACAAACAAACAAACAAAAGAATTGAAAAGCTATTCAGAGGACAGGGAATTGAAGGCAGATTTCCTAGCTCTTTCTGAAAGTGGAAGAAACCAGGGTTTTCAATGCATTTACTTGGAAGGTGAGACCCTACAGTCCCAATGACTCTCTCGATTATTTAGCAATCCGAAGATCCTTCTGGAAGAAAGCTAACTATTGAGGGGTGCATTCTGCAGCACCACTTCTAGAATGTGGCCAGAGAAGGGTGGCCATGTGCAAGAGGACAGAGAAACAAGTTTATATCCCGTGGTAACCATATCCACAAGCAAATGAAGCTGGAAAAAGGCTTCACTCTGTTTGAAAGGAAAAAATGTCTGAAGCATAGCTGGGCAAATGGACATTCGTTGCATGTAGCTACGTATTTGATGTGTTCTTGTCAGAATAACAAAAACGCTTACCTCGCCTCATTTATTTTTGTCCACTGGGCATGTCGAGTTGAGGCTAATGTGCATAGAAGCATCATAAACAGAATTTCCCTTTGAATTACCGACAGATGAGCTTACCTATCTATTTAAATCTCTATGACCAGCAATAGTGGAAGATTCCACAATTATGCATCTGTAATAGAATGTAACTCCTAATAAATTAGTTCCTGCCCTGTTTCTATCTTTGGTCAACCCAGGGTTCCATCCTAATATTGAGACTGACACATCCGTTGTTCTGACTTAAGTGTGTCTAATACACATCATCCAGACAATTCTGTCCACGCTCTCTGAGACACTTTTTAAAACTGTATCTTCCAAGAGCTGGGTTTCGTCTGCATTGCACCTGGACGGATGGTCTCTAAACAGTCAAGGGTAAGTAGTGAGCAGTTCCTGCCGGACTGTACTTTGTGTTTTCTGCATTGTCTGTTTTGTCATTGTTTCCTCTATTTCCTGCCTTTTGCTAGATGAACTCTGCTTTGGTTCCTTTAATCTATTGCGGTAATTTGAGAGGAATTATCCCGTTTCTCATTTTTTACTGAAATTTGCAAAATAACATACTTGATCGGATATTCCTCTAATTACTAAGGTCACAGAGAGACAATGGACCCTGACTTCATCTTCTTTTCCTTAAAAGATTCAGCACATTTTTTTTCACTTGTATTTCCTAGCATTTCATAGGATAACATGCAGTGTTGTGAAATGCTTGTCCCCCACTAAGTTTTGTGTTTTGCGTTACGTCTATCAGACTTATCTTCACACCGCCTCATTCATTTCTTGGCCTTGCCATTATTATTTTTCACGTAGGGTTTTTATTTTTTCTGTTTAATCTGAAGGTTCCCCCTCTATGGGTATATTACAATGTGGTCACCTGGGGGTGCTGATCTCTGTCTTTATCTCTGACTTGTTATCACTTTGAGGGGGGCTAGTGTGTGTGCTCATTCTCACTGCACTAGAGACCCCTAAGTCTGTCTTCAGCACATATTGCCTTCCGAACAGCGAGGTTGGCTCAGCAGGCTGCTCGTCAGATATCAATCGTCTTCAGCATCTCTGAGATGCACCTTCAGAGCTGGGCTGTTATTTTATTGTCTCGAGGTGTTACAGAAATGTGATGTAGGGAGGTCACTATCAATGAGCATTGTGGCACGTTAGGCAGTTCTGGAGACGTTTTCAGACACCGCGTCTCTCAAATGATTCGTTGTTGTTGTTGTTGTTTTAGTTTTTAATTGGTTAATTTTGGTATTTGATCACTTTACACGTGTATATTCATATTATTCTTTTCCCCCACCATCTCTAACCAGCCCCAGGCCCATCAACCTCCCCTCATCAATACCAGTATGTTTCTGAGATTCATGACTCTTGGTTTTGTTTTGAGACCCAGCTTGTCTAATCATAGCCAATCGGGGTGAGCATGGGAGTGGAACTCTCCTTGGGAGCCTCGTGGAGCACTGTGGGTTCACAGCTGAAGGCAATGGTTTTCCCTCTTCCTAAAGCCAGGGGCCTCTATTCCAGGGGCCAGTGCTTGCACAGGTGCAGAGCAGGAGTCCTCAGCTGCCATGAGTTCTCGATTGCAGTCTCTGTGTCTTTCCCAGTAGATAACTTTTTTTTTTTTCAGCCCTCCTCCCCAACTTCTGGTATTGCATGCTTTCCACCTCCTCTTCCACAATGTTTCTTGCACCTTAATGGGGATGCTGTAAAGCATTGTAATTGACACATAACAACTGCGTGACTTATGTGGCACAGTGTGACATTTCAGTACAGGCATACATCTGTAAGTCAAGAGCTACATTTGGAAAGGATAAGTTGTCCAATTATACAGCGAGGTGGGAATACATCATAATGAAATCCATTGTTTTGTATGCTAGTTAAAATATATCAATAAAAATCTGAAGGAATGAGCTTTGGGAAGCCGAAGACTCATACCTAAGATTTGATCTTTAGCTTTCTATTTCATCCAAATTAAAACTGCTTTATAATTTTTTTTTCTGATCTATTTTAGCTGTATAGCATGATTTGTTCCAGAGACAAAACTTAGATTCCATTTGGACTCAGACCTCTTCAGGGTTGTCCATTGTTCCTGAAATCATTTCCAGGCTTGATTCTTTATCGAGAATCTGTGTAAGAGCAATGATTTCAACTCTTACAAGTGGCCAGGAGACCTGCTCCACTCTAAGGAGGAGGTGGGGGCTGCCTTGTGCTCCCAGCTCCCGGCTCCCTTTGGTGTCAGGGATTGGATTTTAAGGTGGATGGCATCCAGTAGTGTGGATACGATTCGATGAGACTCCTTGATACTCCAAACACTTTTTCTCATTTTCATCTCAGAAGGTGGGTGCAGTAGAAAGGATATGAGGTCTGCAAAAATGGGTTATTGTATTTATAGGGCAACGTGGAGAGTTCAGGTTTGGCCTGGGATCTGGTGGATTCTTCCACTGGCTCTGTATATTTCCAGTCAGGTTTCCTGTCTCAGGCACTTCTGAGAGGGCAGAACACTAAAAACAAATAAGTGGGCGGAGCCCTGGAGGTCTTCTGCAGACAGAGTGCGAAGGGCAGCCTATACTCCGATGGCACAGGATTCGTAAATTCCTATAGCCGGCTTCTGAAGACCAAGGCAAACAGATTGTCCTTTGAATGCCTCAAAAGATTTTTTTTTCTTGTAATGCCAAATGCAATATTTTTTTGAAAAGACTGCACCAGAAGTTTCCCAGCTGAGAAAACAGGCTTGTGAAAAATGGTTTCAGAAAATGTAATAAACCATGCAAAAGTTGTTCAGGGTGTGTTTGAAATGAACATCTGGCTATGGGCTGCGGAATTACCTCTTCCCCCTCCCTCTTTTCTCACAGCTGCTTGAGAGAGTCCTGAGGGGGAAAGAAACAGGTCAATGGACCAAACTGCACCTTCCCCCCCCATCCTAGTCCATTTTGCACCTATGTGCAGAATCTGGATCACAAGTGCATTTAATAAGGGGCCAAAAATCCAGGAGGAAAAGCCTTGATTTCTATTCATTCTCTGCAGCAACACCAAAGGAAAACAAACTCCGGATTTAAAAATTTCTTAAACAAAACTTATGGTTCTAATAAAATGTTGCTTTAAAGTTGGCGTTTTTCATATATCAAGAACTGGGCAAACCACTCATTTCTCTTCATTTCTTAAGAATGAGGGATTATTACGTCACACTTTCCCCAAAGTGAAGAAAAGCCAGCTCCCAAGGCTGTGCCTTTTAACTTATAATTGAGAAACATGAGCGGTTCTGTATGTTCTTAACAAAAGTCTCGTTGCATCTGTTTATTGCAAACTCCTTCCATAGCCACCACAATCGCATGCACATCTAAAAACAGCATCTGCTAGTTAAGTGCATCACAAAAGAACAAGCTGACATGTAATAGATCTTCCTGAGACTGTCAGTGTCCTAAGCTAATTTAACAAATACAAAGTAATTACCTCATATCAGAAGACTGTGTAGACAAGTCAGTGGGAAGATGTGATAGATGCCTGCCCATGAAAAGAAGCAGTTGCTTTGAGCACCATCTCATTCTCCTAGCCCTCAGCCTTTCATGGAGTCAGGCAGTCTTATCTGACCACTGTTGTTTGTGTTTATACGATGGATAAAAGTCCTAGTGCAGGATAGGTGGCATTCATTCCATTGATTTCCAGCTATGAGAAAAATATCTTTATGAAGAAAGATAAAGGTTAAACCCTGTCAAGGAAAGCTTAGCAACAACAAACTCCAAGCCTTTCTGAGTTGTTAAAGGATGCTTTGATTGACATACCAGGACAGTGACTGTAGCTCAGCAGCCCTTCCTCCTGGAATCCTTCATGTTGTCTCCACTGACACACTCTAGCCTTGACTAGGACCAATGTAGACAGCTTTTGGCCCTGACTGTTGCTTCACAGATGCTTCTTTCTAACCTAAACAGCTCTTTCCTGCTGATTTGTTTTGGGGATACCTGATAGTGCAGAGCAGTGAGAATATATGTGTACATTTAAAGAAAGGCTTTAAAGGGCTTTTAAAGAAAGGGATAGGTTTTGAGGAGTGATTCTTAGAAAGACAAGAATTAGGCAATAATTAACTGTACATTGTTAAACTCAATGGTGGAGAGAAATAACCCTGCCAGAGTGGAAGAGATGTCCATGAAGAAACAATATTTGAGGCAAACAATTAAAACAGATAAAGAAAGTATAAAAGACATTGCAGTTTGTGATAGTTGGTGCCAATTGTCAACTTGGAAAAGCCCAGAATCACTTGGGAGATGGGCTCTAGTACATGCTGTGGGAGACTGAATTGAAGACTTTAACTGGTGTAGGAAGAGAGGTCTTAATTGTGGAAACGACCTGGAGAAAAGAGGGCTGAGCACTAGCATTCATGAATTCATGGTTCTGTTCCTCTGAGGCTACGCACTTCCGGCTCTTGCTGTCTCAGATCCCCAGTCATGGTAGTCTTTAAGGTAAAGCTGTGAACTTAAGTAAACCCTTTCTCTCTTAAGTTGCTTTTGGCAGGGTATTTATTTCATCACAGCAATTGGAACAAAACTAAGATAAAATATGAAAGAAAATCATGGACAGTGTCAATGAGTTGAAATGCTTTAGAGGAATTGAGGCCCTGACAATGCCACGGCTGAGAATAGAGCACAGGAGGAAAATAAATAAATAAATAAAATAAACAAGCTGTACTGGGAAATAGTGAACAGCCAGCCCAGGTGGGAAGGCTGCATGCCATCCATCAATGCGCGTGAACTTCCTGGCAGTCTATCCTGAAACATCACTTCTGAACTCACTTATTTCCCAGGTCAGAGCCATACTTTAAGTTCCCAGCTCTGTCAGTTAATTTCCTAATTCCTGTCTTTCGAAGAATCATTCCTCAAAAACCCATCCCTTTCTTTAAACGCCCTTTAAAGCCTTTCTTTAAATGGAAAAGAAAGTCTTTGATTTTTAGTGGTTCTACCATCTTTCTACCTCTCAGAACACTTCCTTACTCTCTGGCTCCATACTGCTTGGGCTTGTCACATATCACACAAGGAAACGACACACAGGATAGAGGGGCATCTTCTACCTCCTCTTCCTCCTCCTCCTCCTCCTCCTCCTCCTCCTCCTCCTCCTCCTCCTCCTCCTCCTCCTCCTCCTCCTCTTCTTCTTCTTCTTCTTCTTCTTCTTCTTCTTCTTCTTCTTCTTCTTCTCTCTTCCCATTACACTCAGCAGGGATTTGGGGGTGAACTATGTCCAATTGTTTGTCTTGGATGCAGTTCTGGTCAGAAGGAGGCCAGGCCAGACTTCCTAGGTGAAAAAACCTTGACACTGTGGCATCTTGAACGAATTGCTTCATTTTGATATTTTGTTCCGTAACTGTGAAACAGGGATCATCACAGCAGTGACCTCACAGAACTCCCATGAGTATTAAAAAAACCCTTCTTATGATTTACTCATCAAAGGCCCCCCACATGTTAGTCGCTATAAAATTCTGAGGAAGGATTAGAGGCTACTCTGCACTGTCAAGCCAGCTGAAGCAAACGCCCTCAGAGGATTTCAGACATTAAGATGCTTCACTCTGCAGGATTTGTCCTCAACTCCTGCCCTCCTTTGTAGTGCAGGTTGGCAAGGTCAGGAGATTTACGTTGGAAAGTGGTGATCAGATGGTTTTCTGTCTCCCAGGCACATGTACAGGCACATACAAACACTAAGCTGAGGTCATAACAAGTCCTGAGTAATTACCAAATCACAAGAGGGAAAGGGGCACTCAGGGAATGTTGAAAAAGTCTCTCCTCAAGCCACCCTTCGGCCTTCCGGACCATGTTCTTCTCTCACCAGTAGAAACCCAGGCTTCCTCACTGCTGCCCATTCTGCTCCGACTGTGTGGACCCTCACCGGTCTGATCACGATGGCGCCTCCGTGATTGGTTGTCCAAAGTCAGGCAGCTTAAGGAGGGAATGGGTGCAGTCCCTGACAACTCAAGCTGTGTGTCCATCCAACTTAGAAGCAACAATCTAGCTGACGTGGGCTGCAGCACTGTCAGGTTTCAAGACTCTTCAGCTCCCAGCGAGGGAGAAGTAAGACTCTTGCGATCCAATTTATTTTTAATTGGATCAGAACGTTTTAAACCCAGTGTTGCACATAGGTTTCCTGGAAGGCCATGTCAATATTTTTTTGTGAAACATCTGGATCTTTGGTATCAGGACGTTGGGACATAATGAGCAATTTTCATCCCAACTCTTTAAAGTCATGTAGATAAACTGATTGGTTTCGATTCAGGGAGCTTAGCTGCCAGCTTCAATTAGCCAGGCCTCTTTAATATATTCTTTTTTTTTTTTTCCAACACGGTGGGCAACTTCGATAAATTATTATTTATAGATTACTTATTAAAGTGCTACAGGGAAATCATTCCTGGAAATCCCCCCACTGTGACTGTAAGTGATCAATCCCTCAATTGCTGGTTGTGTGTTTGAGGATTGAAGTCTGACCACAGGATCACAGAGACCCATACTTAGGTGGCAGCTTCTATCCCAGCTCTGTGTTCCAGATCTTCACCATCTCTGACATGCAGATACCCAGCATGCACCTGGAGTACCAGGAATGGAAGGATTCGTCCTTGCCAGTAGTGTCTTTTATTCTGATGAACATTTGTTCCCAATGAAAACACATTCATGTCTTTAACTACATAAATCCATTTCCAAAACCCCCACCCACTGAGCACCCCTGTCTAATATGGACAATGAAAATCCTTCTGCCTTTTGCTATTTCCAACCCTTCCAATGTGGGAAAGACTTGCATTGGTCTGAACTGGTAAGAAACTAGTGTGACCTGTAAAGGGGCACCCATGAAAACAAAGCGCTTAGGCTGTCAGTTCCTGGGTTTAAAGTTAGCCCCCTGTGACAAGGCAAGGCATCCAACCACCCAGAGGCTCGGTTTTCTCACCTATACAACAGGCCACATTACTGCTATCTACTTCAGTGACCTTCTTAAAAGGTCACAGGAGGTTGTGTTTTTAAAGTGTTAGAACAGTGTTTCCTGGCCCATGGCAAACATTACATAGTTCTTGGTACATAGATCTCAGAGCAAAGAATATGGATATTGTTGGTCTTGTGTGATGTGTTTCCTTAAAATGCGGGTTCAGAGGAAAGGGAAACAGGTTATCCAGATGAGACGTGATAGCCTGTGATCATATGGTGGGGGAGAAGGTCACCTTCTGCCACAGGTCTAGGGGTGAGGAATAGGGTGAAAAAGGGAGGGAGGGGACAACAACTGGGAAAGTAATCTGAATAAATTATTTGGAAAAACATTTTAAATGCTGGTTCTCTCCAATCATCCTCACCAGCTGCTCAACTTTGGCTCAGTTTCTTCATCTCTTCGGGCCTTGGTTGGTTTTTGCAAATGTGAAAGCAGCTCAAAATGGAAAATGTCTTCTCCATTGAGCTGGTGTGGTGTTTAAGTGACTCTGCATCCATGGGTGAGGGAGCAACCGTTGAGTGTGCTGGATTCTCTGCTCTAACTGGCACCTTCTGTCTTTACTCTCTTCCCATCTCAACTTCGCTTCAACTTGTTCGTAAGTACTAAGGGTGCTGCTCACATGCTCACACATAGGTCTTGGTTGTGCATCCCAGGAGCTCCAAGGAGCCCCTTACTTGTCCCAAGTACATTAAAGGTGGATGGTGGTCCAGTTTGCTCTTCTGCTAAGTAAGATTGACTTTCCTTGATGGAAAGTGCCCAGTGACAGAGCAGTTAGGAAAAATGAAATCAAACTTGTCAACCTGGGTTGTGGTTTAGCTCAGCAATGAGATCATTTGTCCCTGACAAGTGCCAGAAACACCTACCTTTTGCAAGACTGGGAGAGGTAGTCTACAGACTGTGTTCATCAGATCCCCAGGGCATCTATTTCTACACTGAATGCGGAAAAGTTTCATCATTGTCAATTTTGAGAGGAAGTCATACCAAAGTTCATGCAACTGTATAGGAATGGCATTCAGCAGTTTGGGTGATGCTTAGATGGCGCTCTACAGCGTCCCATTGAATCAAGGCATCCGAAATATCAACACATCACCGTCTGACCCCTTCCTACACTGCTGCCTAGCCTTTATTTAATACACACTTCATTTGAGACACTTTCTGGCCTAGTGTTTTTACCTGGTTCCTGCCCCTTGTTAGAACATAGTACCTGATATTGCTGTCTTAGAGGACAGCCTTGGACTAGGGCCCAACTAACTAAGTGTTGCCTTATATGGCTTCTCTTACTAGTTAATATTCTCTCTCTCTCTCTCTCTCTCTCTCTCTCTCTCTCTCTCTCTCTCTCTCCCTCTCTCTCCTCTCTCTCCATTCTAGGCAACTGTGGTCTCACGGTCTCTTACTTTCTTATCTAGGAGTCTAATCTTCCAGGGGTTAAGAAATGTTAAGCATTAAACTTGGCCTGGCTTTTGCTGAACAGCAACAATGGCAGTGGAAAGTGTCCCCAAATTATCAATGGGCTTTACATCATCATCACAGGCACATTTGGTTTCCCTGGGAATCAAATGTCTGGAGAAGGAAAGGAGTGAAGTCATAACTGAAAAGCAGAGAGTGAGTATTGAAGTATGAGAGTGACTAATTTCTAAACACACACACACACACACACACACACACATACACACACATACACACGCATACACACACGTACACACACACATACACACACACATACACACACATACACACACACACATACACACATACACACACACACACACAAGAGGGAAGATGAATATATGGCCACTATTGTGCTTGGCAGTGCAAATTCAAAGGAGAGCCAAGGTGGGTCTTCCTCTATCTCTTACTTCTTGTTCTGTGCATGGATTATATATATCACATCATATATATTATATAACATATATACATCATATGGTGATGAACCCCTACAAAAGATAGGTACAAAAGATAGATGCTATGAGAAGGGACATGATTCCACTCAGAGAAGGTCTCCTGAGGAAGCAACACATTGAAGGATGGGTGGAGTTAATCAGACCAATTTGGGTGTGACAGGGAAGGGGACACAGCTGGTGCTAAAGGTCTGTGACCCAGAGAGTCAGTAGCTTTTTGTTATTAATAATTACGGAACTGAAACAGGGTCGCAATAAGTAGAGTCCAGAAAAAGGGTGGGGTGGGTGCGGGCGGCAGGACCAACAGTGAAGAGTAATTCGACTTTCATTTCAAGAGTCCTAGAACACAGTGATGGGTTTCAAGCAAAGGGCAGCAGGACCAGCACTTGTGTCCTGCAAAAGTGGTCTTAGCAACGTGCAAATAGGCAAGGGTGTCAACATGATGGGCAGTACAGACCACCCACAAAGAGGATGGGCACCAAGGAAAGATAGGAAGCTTCAGGAGACATTTAGGTGGCTTTATAGGAAGAACGTTCATTAGCCTGGAGAGGAAAATGCCAAATCACTCACAAAACACCCTGAAACTGGATTCTCAATTTCTGGAAGACATGCTAGGCAGATATGAGAGAGGGGGGGGGGGAGAGGGAGAGACAGAGAGACAGAGACAGACAGACACAAAGAGAGAGACAGAGAAAGAGAGAAAGAGACAGAGAGACACAGAGAGAGAGACAGACACAGAGACAAAGACAGAAACAGAGAAGGGGGACGGAGGTGAGACAGAGACAGAAAGAGAGATAGAGACAGAGAGACAGAGACAGACACAGAGACAGAGAGACAGAGACAGAGAAGGGGGAGCGAGGGGAGACAGAGACAGAGAGAGAGAGACAGACAGAGAGACAGAGACAGAGAGACAGAGACAGAGAGACAGAGACAGAGAAGGGGGAGGGGAGACAGAGACAGAGAGAGAGAGAGAGAGAGAGAGAGAGAGAGAGAGAGAGAGAGAGAGAGAGAGAGAGAGCGAGCTCAGAACAGCCATGAGTTAGATTTAAAACATGGATTTTTCTTTGAGTCAGAATCCTTTCTGACCTCTTAGACAGAGATAGCAAGGCCTGGATTTGGGGTGAGAGATCTAGGTTGGAGGAAGATATTTTATAGTAGTAATTTTTAAGTTATTATTCATTGGTTACTTTTGTATGCATAAGAAGTATGCATTATGTAATTCAGTTTACCCAGGATTTGTTCAAGTGACTGGTTACTGTCATGTTGCTGAGGAAGAGGAGGCCCAGGGCCAGTGTGTTGTCTATGCTTTTAACCATTGTGTCACACTGCCCCCTGCTGAGCACCTACTAAGTGCCATGTTCTGATAAAACGTGGGTGTTTAAGACATTCCAAGGAGTTTTGCTTCCATCAAAGTGACTCAAGAACCTGTGTGTCTCTCACAACAAGCACAGGAGACAAAGTGGTACCCATCCCCAATCATAACCCACCAATAGCCACGTGTAAATAATTTTACTTTATATTTGAGTCTTGATCCCACTGTGTATCCTTGGCTGGACTGGAACTCAGCTGGCCTCGAATTAACAGAGGGCCACTTGCTTCTGCTTCTCAATATGTGCCCCATCTTGCCCATCTGACTGCTGTACTTTTAAAACCTGGTGTAGAGGGTCAGCAGCAGTGAGAGCAGCTAGCTTTATCACAGGTCTAGAGAACGGAGGGATTTCTTATCCTTCCCCCACACTCAGAGAAACAAAAGGTTTGTCCTCCTTGCATCAGGTCACCTTTAACTTTCCTTAAACATATCCCACAAGATAAAATAGTAAAATCTGGATTACCTAGTTTAGGTAGTGCCATCTTTGAACAAAAATTACTATGTTATCCTCAGACTCTGAAGCTGCTGACAAAGGAGAGCATGCAAATCAAAGCCCAAGGAACCTACTATTTTCCCTGGTAATGTATTTTATGATGTAGTTACATGAAAGAGTGAAATGTGACTCTTATACAGGAACAGGGGGGAAACTAGAAGAGAGGTGGGGAAGTAACAGAATTCATTTTCCAGTTGTCCCCATAGCATCTCAAAGCAGAGCTCATTATAATTCATACAGAAGATCATATACTTGACCACACAGTGGTCCACACACTTGTCCCAATGCTCACAGAGATGCTACCAAACCCAGATGAAGGGCACTATCATGAACATCCCCAATTCTCCCCATGGCCTATTCCTTTTTCTTCATCCTTGGCACTACCATCTCTATTTTATCAATAGATCCTTCCAGAATGTCATCTGTATAAATCTCTCCTTCCTCAAAGCATTTATGCTCCCAACTACTTTTATTTGCTTCTTATCTTTACTTTAACATTAAAAAAAAAACTGCAGCACAAGCCTATTCATTTCTAAAGCCATGCTCCCTTCTCCAAAGGTGTCAAATTGGGCTTTCATCATCGCCTTTCCAGTTCAGCTCTTAGCACTACTTAGAGGGGCTAACATGACTGTAAATAAGGCAACCATTTCAACTGTCCCCATACTGGTTCAATTCACATATACCCAAGCTCTTTGTCAAGTATTAAAACTGCCTTATCAAGTAGCCATTGACCTTCAGCCTATCTTGGTTCCCATGGTGCTCCACACTGCACTTTCCATAGCACCCATCAATGCCTTTTAGACATCTCACGAAACATCTATGTTTTCAACTGTAGCTGTGGAAAACATATAAAATTAAGTGGAAACAATTATTTCTCCATAAGACTAAGTCTATCTCCTCCATTTAAATAAATGTCTTCCTTTTAAAGGTGGCCACCAGGAAGCTTAAATACATTACTCAATGTAACAACTAGGATACTCTTAAACTTGGTATTCACAGACCTTCAAAATTATGAATATATATTAATCTAATATATATATTCCTAATGTTTTTTCTTATATGCTATATAAAAAGTTCACTATAGAATGAAGTGTGCACAAACAACCAGCCATTTTATACTGTTTGTTTCACATAATTTTAAACCAAGCTTACAAATATGTCCAATATAGACCAGCTTTGAGGATGTTAACTCAGGCTTTTAAACTTGTTCTGTGGTCTTTTAGCTTTGGTTTGGAAAAGCCATCAGGTTGCTAACTTTTTTAGAGATCATAAAACAAAGTTTGTCCCTAAACAAGAAAAAAAGAGTATCTCCAAGAAGAAGAAATGTATTCAGAGAACACAGGTTAGTCAAGGCCCCTCCAAAGCTTTGCTGGCATAAACCCCAAGCTCACGTTACCAGGAATATTTACATTAAAAATATATCTCCAACTTGACCAACAGTTCTGAGGTCAAGCTCAAACCCTGCCTGGGAGTTCTTTGGCTTTATGACCATTTGTCAACTCAAGCTTTGGTATGATTTCTCTGCTTTCTGAGGCATAAAGGCAAATACGGTAGAGTGAGGGCTGGTGATACCAGTCCCAATAGGATGTGGTGGGAAGGGAGGGGGGCTTCTAAGATTTCTGACCAGGAGTATGGTTTCAAGCTTGAAAGCCAAGACAGTCCTTTTCACAGCTGACCTTTTGATGTGGGAGTAAAGCCCACCCTGAGGTGAGTGGGACAGGAACTTTGCTTTCTCATCTTGGGGCTTGTTCCTAGAGACATGTTTCAGTATTTCCCCCACCCACTTGGAACCTCCTGCGAGGTTTTTCCAGCTGCAAGAGTGAAAAAGAGCAGGATTTATGAACTTCTGGTGTAGTCACAGAACAGCTTTCCCCCCACTTACTACTCAATCTTAAATAGTTTACCCTAACCCTTTCATTACAAGTCATTAGTAGGGAGGGGGATGTAAATATAAGTATATTATTGGTATTGATTTGTTTTAAAACAAGTTACAGATGTATATTTAGCAAAAGGTAAATAAACAGTGCGCTACTGCCTATGAACAAGTTTTGGTCAACTTTTGGTAGTATCCACCAATCAAAACCATTGTGTGAGAGACCATGTGGTGCAGAACAAAGATGGCTGCCGTAAGGCCCTGAGACTAAGGGATCCAGTAGGAGGCGGAAGCACGCCCATGAGATTGCAGCTCTCAGACACAGTCCTGGCCTTGCTTCTGAGCACCTGGTCCTAGACTTGCTCCTACATTTCACTCAGCACTTCTCCCTGGTTCCTTAGTGGGTTGCTTTTCACCAGCAGTGGCCATCTGCTGAGATTTGAGCCTGACATCAGGCTGTAGTTATCTTATTCTCACATATTTTCCATGTTATAGAGCCTCTCTTCAACTACGTCAGCTCTTGTGATGCATGTGTTCACTGAGATGAGTTTTAAATGGTTGGATTTATGTGTTCTTCTCTCTAAGTACCATTTGTCCTCTTTGAAATATGTCTATTTAAAATCATGTTTTCCTATATCATATTTTATATAATAACCATCACAACTTTATTTACCAACATTTCATGATTATTATATTACATTATATCCATGAGGATATTAATGTGTGTGTGTGTGTGTGTGAGTCTTTGTGTATGGTATATTTGTGTGCTTCTGTGGTTGTGTGTTATATGTGAGTGCTTATTTGCTGTATATGTATGGTTGTATATTGTGCTATATATGTGTTGTCTGTAAAAAAAAAAACAAAAACAAAAACAAAACAAAAAAAAAAAAAAAAAAAAAAAAAAAACCCCAGCCTTAGATGTAGTGAAATAAGTTCTATGTTCCCAAGTAATGGAAGAAGCTAGACACGGTGCCCTGTGCTTGCTGTTTCTGGAGTTTGTGTTTGTTTCCCTTGGCAGTGGAAGCTGAGGAGTAAACGCGATTACTGGCTGCATCCCAGCTGCATTCTCGCTGAGGGACGGAGCCACACTCACTTCCATCTTAAGCTTCAGGTGTACGAGGTGTTTTTATTTTCTAGTATTGCACCGATCAGATCACACTGTGTGTTCTTATGTAAATCATGTGCTCGCCTTTGCAGCTATTCTTCTCCCTTTTCTTGAGGCTCTGGGCTCATAAAGGTTCATACTCCATCTCTATGATAGAAAACTGTTACACTACACAACGTGGAGACTGATGCAAACATTGTGTTTACACAATTAACATGTGCAAATGCCATCACTCTATGTATCAGTTTAAAGATAAATAATTTTAAAATGCTACATACACACATAGATATAAATTGATGGGGGGTGTTATACGGTCATAGACTACCAGACTCCTTATATCGAGGTGGGGTAACATGATAAACTACACCAAGAGCATATTGGAGACGGGACACCTGCCATTTCTAGGCTGGGTTCTGCAGGTACCCTATTCTAACTTTGGTTTCCTCACCCACATGCACCCAACATGTGGATGTGGGTGCCCAAAGCAGCCTTGCCAAGCCTGTGCTGGTGAAGACCGATGCCCACTAACAGAGCCCTTCTTACATCCCAGAGACTCTGTCCTCACTGCAGTTACTCTTCACAACAGGGCAATGCAAGCGTCTCCCATGTTGCCTAATGACCACAGAGCTTGTCTGCCTCATACTGGATGTATTGACTTGAAGGGGTGCACACCCATGGTCAGCTCATACATGGAAGTCAGAAGAAAACTTTAGGCATCAGTTCTCTCCTTGTATCACGTGGACCTCAGGAACTGAACTCAGGTTGTCAGTCTTGGCAGCGAACACTTTACCTGCTGAGCCATCTTGCCAGCACAGCCACAGATTATCCTTAGAATTTTTGGTGTTATTCAACTGCACTCACCACAGGCCTCAGCCGCTCTTCTAGCCTGACCAAGGCCCCCACACAGCACTAAACACTGCCACCTTATAACGTTTGTGTGGATGTTACACCATTGTCCACAAACTGGGTGTTTTAGAACAACAGAAATCCATTTCCAAGTTTACCACAGTCTCACCTGGCCCAGGCAAAGTGTCAGCATATGTAAAAGGCTTCAGGGAGCACTAGGACAAAACCTGCTCCTTGCCTTTCTGGCCTCTGGCCTCTCTTGGCTTGAGGCTGCATCACTCAAATTTCTGCCTCCATCTTTACATGGCATTCTGTGTTTAGCAAATATCTTTTTTTTTCTCTCTTATGAATTAGCTATGATCAACTATAGGATCAACATAAATACTAAAGTCATCCCGCCAAATCAAGATCCTCAACCTAGTTACATATGCAAAGACATTTGTGGTAAGGGAGCAGTTTCAGGTCTCAGGAATTTGGATCTATTGTCTTTACCAGTCCATTTTCCAGCGTAGGACACTGTCCAATGTGGTCTGAAAAGACCTCCCGAGACAGCAACGACTCAGGAAGGAAGCTCTTCAATATGGAAGATTGTGATGGAGAATTCAAAGATAATACAATCCTTTACCCACTTTCTCAGTGAGAGTGGTGTATTTTACAAATGTTCACACACACACACTCACACCGTGGGAGGAGAAGCTCAGAGATTGGAGTGGAGGCCCTGGGTATAGTCTGGTCACAAATCATAACCTTGAAAACACTTCCTCCAGGACAGCTGCAGGCTTGCCTCTGTTCCTTTGTAGATCCTCCGGCAACAAGGATTAGTCAGAACCTGCTAGGAAGGAGAAGGAATGTTCTCTGAGGAACCATTCACTGGTGAAGATCCAGCCGAAGGCCCCTCTATACGTGTGTGACTATCAACCAACTCATGTGAATAAATCATCACTGGTGACCAGCTTCCAGACTCCTCCCGTCTCTGTGTCATAGTTCCTGGACTCTGCAAAGATGAAACCAGCAAACCAACGGGTCTTATCTATGCTTGAGCAGAGGCTCCTCTCCTATGAGAGTTCTTAAGTCTAAGATTGATTTGTAATCTACAAAGAGCTTCAGTAGGGTAACATATACACAATGTTCCAGACAGTTTCAACTGTACAGCCTTATACTTGGTTCCTTATAATCTGGGTTTTACTTTCTTTTCATCATAGCATCCCCCTCCTTCTTCCTCCTGTCCCCATTTCTCCCCCCTTAGGCTCAAACTGAGCTATCCAGATAACCAAGAGACAGAGGAACATCTTTCACCATTCCCCCAGCACTGTGGCCACCCCTGTCTGCGCAGGGCTCTCAGCCCAGCAGATGAAAAGATGTGGCTGCAGACAAGCCTTTAACCTTCTCACCTTTCCCCTTTGCCCTCTGCCTTGTCTGAGCAGCAGCACAGGAAGGCTGGAGTGAGAGAAGAGATTAAATCAGGTGGCTGAAAGCTAATACCATCTTTCAGTCTCTGAGCAACTCTCAGAGTCAACCCAGGAATTTCAACTCTAATATCCCCTGGAAGGGGGAGGAGGGAAAAAAAGAGGAGGAGAGAGAGAGATGGAGAGACAGAGACAGAAGAAAAGGGAAGCTAGCGTCTCCCTGGATTCAGTCCTGGAGTTCTCTTCTCCACTCGGGACAAGGGTGGGACATCAGTCTGGCCTTTCCTGGGGTGTATCTGGGAAAGAAAAAAGGTGGGGCTCACACAGACATCCATGTGGGAGCAATCAGAGTCCTGTCTGCCAAGCTTACACAGCTCTAGGGGACATTTAAAAACCCCCAAACAAGTGCAGGGAAAGATACACTTTGTTTTCTTTCTACCCCTGCTGAGAAATCCTGCCCGTTGTGTTTCTGTGGGAGGCTTTTCTGGCTAATTTTGAAAAATGAAGTGAGCAGGTAAACTGTGGCTAATGGCCTCAACCCCAGGGCAGACATCTGGGGCAGTGTTGACTTTGTTGCTGGAGAGTCAGCTGGCCTTTGCACTGCCCCCCACCTCCAACCCCACTCCCCGCTGGCCTCCAGGGGGCTTCAGCTTCTAATGAACCAACAGACTAGTCCCTACTGCTGTGGCGGCCTCCACCCCAGCTCTTGCAGAAGCTCTGTAATTTTATTGTTTTGTTGTTTCTGTTTCTTGTATGAATAAGCATGGACGTGGCACAGCTTAGAGACATTCCTTCCTCATCACAGGAGGTGAAAGCCCCACAACTGCCACCTCCCCTCTTGTCAGGAAAAAAGAGCCACTGGGTAGATCAACAGGTCCAGGGAGACCCTGGGAGCATCTTTAAGGAATTTCTTCCAAGGACCAAGATGTTGGGTAGGGAAAAAAAATCTCTCTCTCTCTCTCTCTCTCTCTCTCTCTCTCTCTCTCTCTCTCTCTCTCTCTCTCTCTCTCTCTCTCACACACACACACACACACACACCCTCACACCCTTCCTTTGTGTGCCAGATGTTGGTCTAAGTAAGTCTCTTTCTTTCACCATCATGGGTTATGTATTTTGTAAATTTATTAATAAAAAACTAGATTTGATCAGTGCGTGTTCTATGTATATATGGCAGTGTCACACTGAATGCCATTCATAGGGTCAGTTAATGCATTTTGAAAGATTTTAGATTTATTTTATTTGCATATGTATGAATATTTTGACTATGTGTGTATGAGCATCACGTGTGTCCCTGCTTCCTGAAGAGGTCAGAAGAAAACATCAAACCTCCTGGATTTAAGGGTGCTTGTGAGTCATCATGTAAGTGCTGGGAACTGAACCTGGGACCTTTGTGGTAATAAAAAAAAAATACTCTTAAACACTGAGGTAGAAAAAATGAGTTACTTTTTAGTCTAGTACATATAATACATAGCCTGGCTAGTTTTATGCTGACTTGACACAAGCTAGAGTCAACAGAGAGGAGGGACTTCTCATAAAATGGGCTGTAAGCAAGCCTATGGGCAATTTCTTAATTGGTGATTGACACAGGGAGGGATTAGCCCACTGTGGATTGGGCCACCCCTGGGATGGTGGCCCTGGGTTCTATTAGAACACAGGTTTAGCAAGCCATAGGAACAAGCCAGTCAGCAGCACCCCTCCATGGCCTCTGCATCAGTTCCTGCCTCCAGGTCCTTCCCTGCTTGAGTTCCTGTCCTGACCTCCTTGGATGATGAGCAGTGATGTGGTAACAGAGGCCCAGTCTTCCCTTTCCTCCCCACGGTGCTTTTGGCCGTGGTGTTGCATCACAATGATTGTAACCTTAACTAAGACAACACCCTAAAATAGCAAACCCACCTATGAACATGTGCCTAATGTAGTGTAATGTTCAAGAACGCATTTAAAAGCCTGAAGGGATGGCATGTTATGTGACATCAGTAACGAGAATTCACGTCCCTGGACCATATTTTATTACTTACGTTACATGATAAGGGAGTATTATATTACTTTCCTAAACAATGAGGAAAGGTACTGAGATTTTTTTTTTAGAATGTTCCATGCAAGTAATTTATCAAAAGTGATTTGCTATAGATATTACCAGATTAGTGACCCTTCCACATATATGCAAATGATATCTAGGGAATGAAGAGATACTAGGTTTCTAATAATACTCAAATACTGGAATAAAATATATGTGGCGGTCTCGTCTGGGCAATGGTTGATCCAGTGTAGACAAGCTCCATTGGGTAGGACTTGGTGGTCATCTACATTCCAAACCTGAGCTTAAGTACAAGAAGGAAGGTGGGTAGAAAGGCCTTGCCATGTCTAGCTGAAGAGTGAGGTCTTTACGTTACCCTCCCTGGTCATGAACCCAGAGCCATCTTTGTATGAGAAGCTCTGCCCCCCACCCACCCCCCCACCCACCCACCCCCGAATTAGCAGAAGTCAGCTTCATCAAAACCGGAGCTTACAGGGCAATCTCAGAGTACCCCCCCTTTGTGATATCCTTTGTCTTATTATGGTGCCATTGACAAACAACAGGTGAAAATTAAAGTGGCCCCTTTAACCTGCTAAATGGTTTTGTATGGCCATTAGCTCATTCAACCAATCTTCTGAACATTTACAATACACTAGTCACAGTGCTAAGTGCCAGAAAGGGAGAAACATGGACAGTGACCTGTAGTTATAAATTTGATGCAGGAAAAATCCTAACTCTATGTTGGTGAAGCCGTGAGCTCATTACGGATCACTTGCTGGAGTGTAGGTGAGGGGTTACATGCAGGAACATGCTCACTCAAAGGCACTTTGGTCACCAGAGGGACCAGTCCTACATGAGTGAGGGTCCATGAAGGTCACACCCTTGGAGCTCAGTGTGCCTTGCAGCAGTTAGAACAGTTGCTGGATACAGTCTTTTCGGAAATTGGTATCCAAACCTTTCTTTTCATCTAGTTTTCAAGTTCACCTTCCTAATATACTCCTAGAGTTGGGATCTCAGGCCCGCACAGGCTTACCCCAAATTGGCATTGTTTCTTCAAATTTACCTTCCTGGTTCCCCTGTGTACACCAGGGTTAAGTTCCCTTTAATGTCCTAGCAGTAGCTCTTAGGCGACTTAAAGCCAAAAATGGGTCCATCTTTCTATGTAACTCAGCCTATCCACATATCCTAGTCTCCTTAGCATGCCTGCGACATTATCACTATCTGTATCTAGGGAGCCAAGCCTTGGAGTCTCAATATCTACCTTCTGTTTGTATAACAAGAAATCATTTACGAATTCTTATTAACTTTCCTCCTTTGACCTTTTCTTTTGTGTGTGGATGTAGGCTGTGTGAGAGGAGTGTATAAACACATGTAGGGGTGCACATGGAGGCCACACGACAACCTAGAATATTCTTCTCCAGAGGCACCTTTTACCTTGTTTTTAAGATAGGGTCTCTCACTGGCCTAGAACTTTTCAAGGATACTAGACTGGTTAGCCAAGGCATCCCAGTGGTCTGCTGATCTCCCTCCCTCTCCCCAGTGTGTGGATTATAGGATTGTAAATGTGTCCTCCTTGGGAGGCATTTTTTTTTTTTTTTTTTTTTTGCATGGGTTCTGAGCATCAAACTAAGGTCCCCATGCTTTCGTGACAAGCACTTTAGCAACCTAGCCATCTCCTTGGCCTGCCTCTTTTGACTTTTGAAAAAAAAAATTCATTTCAGAAATTTAATACTTCTCCACCCAGGCAATTGCTTTGCCATGGGAGATCTTGCAGCCTCTGCCTAGCTGTGAGTTCTGTTGCTTCTTGCCTGAAACAGTGCTGAGACTCAGAGTTGATTTTCACCTCCAGTTTCCGGCTTCAGTTATCATTCCCTGCACATGCTGCCAACCCCATGTCTCTAAAGTACATCTCCGAACATGTCACTCCTCTGAGAAACAAGCTTCAGCGGCTCCCCATTGCCTGCCAAATAGAATCCAGGGTCCTTATCATGGCTTTTCACTTCCACTTAGATCTGGTCTCAACTCAGTGCACATTTATTGAGTACCTACTTAGTGTTAGGACCTGCCCTGGGTGCTAAACCTGTAAGTCCGAGCCCAAGAGGCATCTTGCTCCTGAAGAAGAAGAAAAGAAAGACAAGCTGGTCCCTAAATCTCTTGCCACCATTTTCCCCTCCTTTGCGCCCTGTCCACTGCAGAAGGCATAAAGTTGGATTTGGACTGTTCTTCAAAACCTGCACTTTTTCTTGCCTTTGTGTTCGAGGGGGCTGTCTTTCCTGGCTCGAGCCAAGCTCCTTTCTCTTCAGTATCTCTTTCATCACAGAGCAAAACCAAGTGAGACTTTTGAAGATGAATGCTCCTTAGCTAGTTACTGTCTTCAGACAATTTTTTGTCACATAACCTGATTTTTGTGCACAAAAGTTTTAATCTACTCCGTTCAGTCTCTGTGGTGGTTTGAATGTGAGATATCTCAATCATGTGTTGGAAAACCTGGCCTTGGCTGATGGCATTCATTGGGAAGCTTGCTAGAGAAAATGAGTCACTTCTGGTGAAGCTGGAGATCTGAAAGCCCAGCTCTTCCTGTTTCCTCTCTGCTTCCAGGCTACATGCACAGTGTAAACTGTTACCTCAAAGTCCCGCCGCCATGCCTTTCCCGTCACGATGGAAGGTATGTCTCCAAACCCCAGGTTAAGATGTGCACTTCCTCATTAAATCATTTCTCATTAGTAATGAAAAATAACTCAGTCCCCAAACCCTTATTTCCTTCACAAAGCAAAAGATTCATATGACAGAGAACATGAAATAATGCATGTGAACATACAATAATGTATGCTTTTAAAAATATGTCAATGGCATTAGGTAATATTGCATTCAGCAAGTTTCAGTTGTCCTATATTCTACATATCTTTTCAGAGACTCAACCAACTTCCAAAAAATGATAGATTCTTATATTCTCACAAGATATATCAGATGTTTTTCTTGACCCTTTTACGTTCCCCAAGAATGAGTCACATCTTATAAAGATTATTTCCATAAAACATTAGGGAAAATTAGGAAATTATATCTTAGGAAGTCAAGCCATAAAGCAATAATGAGAATAGTAATGATAAATAATAATAATAATAATAATAATAATAATAATAATAATAATAATTGCTGCTTTATGGTAAACACTATGACAAATGCCTTCATCAAATAGCTCACTCAGAGCAGCTAAGTCAGGCCTCAGGTCAGCAGTAACAATGAGGTAGTTAAACCAGAAAGTAAAGCCAGCTCATCTAGTGTTCTTTAGGGAAGGGAGTATGCTTTTAAACTCTCTCTCTGAACCCCTTTTCCTCATGACTCCTAAGGGCCCGTGCTACTCCAGTTCGCCTGTGAGTTTGGGCCTGCACTCTGGCTTTCCATCTGTGCTTTGATGTTCTACAGAAGAAAGAAAAGAAAAAGCTCTGCTACCCTGTTCTTAGGCTCTGGAGACCCAAGTGTCTGGCCCTGGGTCTGCCTTTAATTAACCATGTGTCATTAGGCAAAGAATTTCTCCCCTCTGGGGCTCAGTTTCCTCAGATGTAAAATAAAGTAAGGGTGGACTTGTGGATATCTGAAGTTCTTTAACCTCCTTTCACCCTGCTCCTCTATTTGCCAAGTTTCTGTGATTAATACAATTAACTGAGCCCTTTGTTGCCCATTGTGTCTGCCACTGAGAGGAACTGATCCTCAAAGGAATCCACCACATGGCCAATTGGCCTTCTTGACTTGGAGGCCTCTTCCAGTGATCCAGCCACTAACAGAGTAAGGAGCATACATGTTTGTGTTTTACCAAATATCTTCTTTCATAGAAAAAAATAATGTGGAGCATCAAATAAATAACCATTTTTATTGGGATAATATAAGTATAAATGAGTAAAAAAAAAACCAGATGGGTTACATTTCTTTGCAATATATATGTGATTAAAAATTGAGAAGAGAAATGTTTGTAGCAAATATGTTTTGTATTTCCTGAACCAAAAGCTCTTGCAGAATAGCTTGAGACTTCCAGAGCACCAGTACACAGCTGTCTTGGCCATCCTTCAATGAACCATCAAACCCCCAGTTGTCTTGGAAACCTTCCTTGGTCCCGAGATGTGTTCTCCACTGAGCAGCTAAAATGTCTTAAAGTGTTCCAGAGTAACATGGTTTGACTATAGCTCACCCCTTGGGAGCCTTCATAAAAACAAGATGTCTATCTCCTGACCCTGGAGCTATCAGTGACATGGCTTAAAAAAATAAGACAACAATAGAGCCTAATGTTCATTTGGCTTGGGGTGAGAAGTGTTCCAAAGTAGAGCACAGACACTCATAGATGAGAAATGTAATTTGTTTCATGATTCCAATTTTATTATTCTGCCCCCAAAATCAAAATATTAATGGGTACCTCAGACAGCCATAACGACTAGGGAAGGATACAATAAGAAACCTGAGGGTTTGCTTGTTGATTGAAGTAAGCTTTGACTAAGATCTATAGAATTTAGATTTTGCACTGAGTTCCATACTCGTTGTAGTGATGAGGATGCTTTCATTTTCATTATAGCAGCTCGTATCCATTGGACCCTCACTGAGAACATTTTACTTCCTTGTTTTTCTTCTTTTTTTGTGCACACATATGTAGTCTGAATAGGTGTGTCTGCATGTTCACATGTGTACGGGCACATGTATCCACGTGAGTGAATGTGCATGTGTGTACACATGTGTGGAGACCCAAGGTTGATGTTGGGAATCTTCCTCCATGGCCATTTCACCTTATCCTTTGAGTCAGGGTTTCTCAATCAAGCTCACATCTCGCATTTCTGCCTTCTGAATCTGGAAGTACAGGTTCAGTATGAAGCATCAAACTGACCCAGCAATTAGTTGGGTTCTGGACATCTGAACTCCCACCCCATCACTTGCACATAAAACATTTTGATTGCTGAGCCATCTCTCCAGTCCCAGTGCCCTTTAACAACCATAGCACATACTGCTTGTGCCCAGCCATGACTCTTGGCATACCCCAGAGGCTACCTGACACCAACTTTCATGGTTTCCAAAGTGAACTGTTTCTTTTTTTTCTTTTTTTTTTTTTCTGATTTCCTTGACTTTTTTTTTTTATTAATTTATTCTTGTTACATCTCAATGTTTATCCCATCCCTTGTATCCTCCCATTCCTCCCCCCCCCCATTTTCCCATTATTCCCCTCCCCTATGACTGTTCCTGAGGGGGATTACGTCCCCCTGTATATTCTCATAGGGTATCAAGTCTCTTCTTGGCTACTTGCTGTCCTTCCTCTGAGTGCCACCAGGTCTCCCCCTCCAAGGGACATGGTCAAATGTGAGGCACCAGAGTACATGAGAAAGTCGTATCACACTCTCCACTCAACTGTGGAGAATATTCTGACCATTGGCTAGATCTGGGAAGGGGTTTAAAGTTTACCTCCTGTATTGTCCTTGGCTGGTGCCTTAGTTTGAGCGGGACCCCTGGGCCCAAATCTGCCTATCATATTGTTCTACTTGTAGATTTCTAGGACCCTCTGTTTCTTGATCGCAGGATTTCTTCTGGCCATAAGCGAACATTAGCCTGCCTTCTGGAGGGCCAGAAACCCCAAGGGATTAACACCACCAATACCAAGGCCTTAACAAATGGGGATGGAAATTGGCAAAAAAACATACCCCAAGTTTTTGCCTCAAAGCAGAGCAATTCTGGTGTATTCTGCATAAAGCTCTTGGGATCTCTACTCTGGTTAGCGCCCATTTTCTCATAGAGGCGGGACCACGTGTCTGATTTGTCTTTGATCTTTTTTCTCTCTGTCTTCTTTCCCTATGGCCCTGATGTCTTTCTGGGGCTCACATCCTTGATAACAACTAATTCTATTAAAGCACTAACTTCAGAGTTTGCATTTGGGGGCAACATTAAGCTAATGCAATCAGGCTACAGTAAAGTGAAACTAGGCGGGAATTAAACAGCATGAAGCAAACCATTAAGCCATCAACTGGAGGAAAAACAAAAACTACCCATGAGACTGCTTGTATTGTGAGAAGCCCTGTAGGGATGGAGTCAGACTGACCGGGGACCACTACACAGGAGAGTCAGAAGGAAAGAGCAATTACTGCTATGGCTTTGCGGTTCTCCCTATAGGTCCATGGGCCATGAAAACATTCTGGAGAAGAGCCTGAGTCCTTGCAAGAGGCTCCATAGGAGTGGGATTTGACAAATGTCATACTTAAGCAAAACAGAGAAAACATACTAATTTCATTGCATTAAATGACATTTATTCTGTTTTCATTAGGGGCACCTGGAGGAGTTGGAGGAGGGATGAGGGTAGATATGATTAGGGTAAATTGTATGCAGATATGAAAATTTCAGAGAATAAATAAAATAATATTTAAATGCCTACCTTCTGCAATACAAAATTTAAAGATAGTATCAAGTATACAGTTTCTCTATTCAAAGAAAGCACTGTAAACTATTTTATATAGATCTCCTCATTTATAACTGAATATCATAAAAGAATATTCCCAGATCATATTTATTCTTGGGGGACTTAGGCAGGAGGATCTAAAGTTTGAAATCAGCCTGAGCTACATAGAAAGACTGGTCTGAAAAAGTCTTCATTGGGTTGTCATCCGTAATGCATGAAGATTTAACCCTTACATTTGCCTTAGAACAACGCCTGACACAGAATAAGTCTTCAATAAACATTAGGTACTGTTGTGATTTGCCAAGAATCACAGATATTTGCTGTGCCGATATTTGCTGATATGGAATCACATTTGTGTCTGTAAGAAATTAAACCATGTGAGGCGTTCACTAGTTTGCTCATCTTCCAGATGAGCCAAAAAAAAAAAAAAAAAAAAAAACCTCAGTAAGTTGCTTTCATTGTCACAAGAGAAACATGGCAAAGCCTGTGTGACCACTCCTATTTTCTTTACCATCGCTTTCCCCTGTAATCTCCACGTGTGCAGTAATATGAAAAGACTCTTGGACCATTCCTACTTCCATGTGCTTGCTCTCCTTGTCCCCTTTGCCATCACTTCACTTCAGTTAATAATTTGAATAATTAGCAGTAAAATCACTAAACAAAAGGGAGCAGTATTCTTCTGTTCCTTGGCAGGAAAGCACAGGAGAACACAAGGTTCTGTTCTGGGTCGCTTCCCTCTGCTCTGCTGGGACCTGCTCTAACAATGATCTACTCTCTCATGTGCTCATTCAATTTATCATCCACCGCACTGTCCACTCAGCTCCCAAGGAGAAGCAAGTCTTTCCCATCCTAAGGAGAAAACCTCCCCCTTCCATTTCACATCATATCCACTGGTTAGGTTAGACCTCCTGATCCATCACACAACTCCAACATTCCAGTGGTTCTACCCAGTAGTGCTTTCCTATGGCCCACCTAGTACATACTGCATTCATTCATGAAGTCATTTAGGGATCCTGCATTATTCTACCTTGTCTTTCACTCTAAGCTGAGACCTTATATATTTCTGTACATGTTAGTAGTATCTTCACCAAGCAAGTACCAGAATCCTTAGTCTTCTTAGTGGTTAACATACTCAAGAGACTGTCAAACGACTTAAATACATCTTTTCATCTTCCACTTTCATTCTCGAATCAATGTCTTATACCTATGCAGATATTTCTTGGAACCCAAACTCCTGCTACAACACACACGTACACAGCACACAGACACAGATATACAGACACACACACACACAGCACACAGACACAGATATACAGACACACACACACAAACACACAGCACACAGACACAGATATACACACACACACAAACACACAGCACACAGACACAGATACACACACACACACACACACACTTGTTTTTATGCTGCAGAACCTCCAACTTTCCATTCTTGCCTTGCTACAGCCACCAGCACATGTTTGCTACACACATTTCGCCCATATTATTCCCTCATGCACAAGTTTCCAAGTTACCTTGATTTCTTCACACAGCAACTTCCACTGGTTATGTTTTGACTATCAAGTATCCCACAAAAGGCTCTTGTGTTGAAGGACTTGGTCTCCCTGGTTGAGCAAGTGAGAGTTGACTATGTTATGGGGTCTTGGATCTAATCGTTGGATTAATCCACTGGTGTAATTCATAATGTTGTAGCATTGTTGCGATGATGAAGACTCTATGAGGTTTGAGAAAGCATATTACTGAGGACATGTCTTTGAAGTTTTCACCTTGTCCCCTGTCTCTTTCTGCTTCTTTGGAAGTCATCAACAGGAATTTCTCCACCATCTTCTTATATTCCCATGACAGTCTGTCTCATCATAAGCCAAAAGCAGGGGAGCCTGGAGTATAACTTCGGAAAATCGGAGCCAAAATCAACTTTCCCATCTTTGAGCTATTTTTTCATAGGTATTTACTACAGTAATGAAAAACTGACTTACACAGCATTGGAAGCCAGAAGCATGTTAGGAGCCTCTGTGTCAGCATGGCAGAGCTTATAAAACCCCACACAAGCACTACCATCGGACCAGGAGGAGGTCCTAAGTCACAGCATGCGAGTAATGCTGTAAACTGGGACCTATTTGTGTTCTCTGATGCTTTTTCCACCCAGAGACTTAGTCAGCAGCCAGGAGGTGTCCAGTAAAAGTTTGATGGATGAATGAAAAAGAGAACAGAATCAATAACATTAAACACATGCAACTTGTCATGCCTACAACCAACACCCTCTGTCACAATGTTTTCACTTCCTTTTGTCTGTCTCATCTCCCTTGATATCATGATTTATAAGTTACCACCCAACAGGCACAGTGGCTGGCGACTCACAGGCATACTCTAAAATCCTGGTCCAGGAATTGCTGTTATGTTTCTTCCAAGACACCATTTTATATATTTCCATGTGTCAAAAATCCCATCCACCCTATTCTGCCATATATATTCTATTTTTTTCACATTCCTCACTAGATTTTTGTTTGTTGGTTTGTTTTTATTATTCGAGACAGAGTTTCTCTGTGTAGCCTTGGCTGCCCTGGACTCACTTTGTAGACCAGGCTGGCCTCGAACTCACAGAGATCTGCCTGCCTCTGCCTCCTTGAGTGCTGGGATTATGGGTGTGTGCCACCGCACCTGGAGTCATTACTAGATCCTAATTGTCCAGATTTGAAACACTTGACACATATAAAGGTGTGGTCTTATCACATTCTTTCTTTAACATGGGTATCTCTGTACAGGTAAGAAGTGTTCACCCCTTGGCACTCACCATGAGAATTCCAGTGGAAAAGCTCTCCCAAGCTTGTCTGAGATTTGGTTTAATCAGAAACCCCGTGAGTGTTATGGAAAGGAGGAGAAGGATGGGGAAGGTGATAGAAACTACTTTCCATTATTTAAATTTATTTTCTATTGCTTTAAAATGTGTTTTTAATTATGCGTATACTTATGTGTCTGACTCTGGGTCTTTTGTGACAGGCAGAGCTGTCAAATCTCCCTGAAGCTGAAACTACAGATGGTTGGGATCTGCCTGGCAAGGATGCTAAAACCAAATTCACATCTTCTGGAAGAACACACAGCACTCTTAACGACTTTGCCATCTCTTCTGCCTCAGTTTCCTGTTTTCAATGATCCTTAACGCCACTCAATATCTGTGCTTTCGCTGCTGTTTTAGGGCGTTCCATATTTTTAAAAGCACTTGGTGTCTGTACTGGAACTTGGGCTTCTGCCATGCAGAAAACAACAATAACAAAGCAAAATGTCCCACTTAAAGGGTCAGGACGTCACAGGACTATTCCCGTTGGTTTCTGACGCAGCCTTGACGTTCCTCTACCAGCCCATTTCTTCTTCACCTCCCCTTCTTCCTCAAGATTCTCCCATGCATGACTAGGATTGCAAGGAGTGGACAGTCCTAGGATGTATTCTGTGAATGAAGTTGTAATGTGAAGGAAACTAAAAAACATGTAACTTCATATGTGTAACAGGAACAGGCGTGGCTTAGAATTCAGATTCTGCCAGTTGCTCTCTGTGGTTCCCTAGAAACTTGACACATGCTGCTTAGAGTTCTAGTCTGTGTTTTTTGTAAAAAGTTCACGTGACTATGAATGGTATGTCGCCATGTCCTCCTAAGGCAAGGCTGGGACTAGGCTGAAGCAAGTGGTGCTAATATGGTGCCACATTTAATGAGTTGTTTACCCTTCATGATGCTGAAATTGAGTTTTGTGTTATAATCCAAAGAGACTCAGACACCTCACACGAGGCCTGGCCTTGATAATTCCAAGGAATGAATGATTTATGAGATATCACAGGCTCATAACTGAAAACTTTACACTGTAAGCAGTGAATAAATACTGACCATTGCTCATGACAAGGCTGGCCTTTTACTACTATCTGCTACCAGCACTGTAAATATCTGTAGTATATAGATCCTCACTTAGGATTACACAAAACTATTGTGGTTTTTATGCAGGGATAGTTTTTACTATGTCTTATATGACATTTCAACAAAATGGCAAATGGACACACAGTCCGTGATGGCTAAGTTCTCAAAAATGAAACACAGCCACAGGAAAACTGATACAAGTTTGACTGGTACCACAGGAGCGAAAAGCAGAAACTCAGTTCAGCTGACCTGGGTAGGACTTACCTTGAAAATGCAGCCAGGACAATGGGGAAAAAAAGTCCCAGGGGCCTAATGGCAGGGATGATAGGTCTTTGGTGCATCTGGATTCGGTGACTGACTTCATCATTCTTTGGCCAAGCGAGTCTGAGCACCTCATTCCTTCTCTCTGAACTTCCATCGAGTCAGCTGTCACACTAGAGTCTCTGTCCAGAAGCTGTGTGGTGATTAACACAGGGATGCTGTGGAGAAGCTAACATGTTGTAGCATGCATCCTCTTAGCTGAGATGCATGGGGGGGGGCTTCTATATGTCTCTGATGTGGTGTCACTACACTGTTTCCTTCCCCTCTTTATCCTTGAAGTCAGTCTACAATAACTCTCTCTAGATTGATGTGTGGTCTGGGAAGTCACAATACCTAAACCTCCCCTCTGTGATGAGACACTGGTCCCTGGAATCTAATCAGAGTGGCTGGTCTCTATTTAGTATCCAAAAATGAGAGCTGGGTTTTAAAACTCACATTCATCAATCAAAGAAGAGCAGGGCACAGTAGCCCTGATATTTTCTAGGAATAACTGATCACGAACGTGAACTCTTGTTTATTTTATTTTCCCTGGGCCTTGGTTGATTGTAGTCAGTTGAGTGACTGACACTCTTATGGTAGATATAGTCTCCCCCTCCCCCTCCCCCCCTCTCCCCCACACCACCCCCAGTTCCTGATTTGTAAGTGACAATGCCTCCTATTGCTCCTGTGAACACCTTGTGTCTCCACTGAACTTTCAGAGGTACCACTTTGGGCTCTGAGTTATAACAGAGATGCTTAAAATGCCTTCCGATTTAAGCAAGGTAGAAGGGAAGAATGCTGACTGGCCACTGCCTATGGTTGAATGGAATGCTGGAAGAACAGACTTAGGCAAACAGAAGACATGGTGTCCTAGCCATTACTCATTACTCCTTCCATAGTCACTTGGCAGAGTAGCTATTATAGCATTTAGTAATAACCTATAATTGGGCTCCTTTCTTGAAAGATGTCTCTGACAATGTAGTCTGTGTTATCAGTAGGAATAATCTTTCAAGCATGCCTAATAAAAAGAAGAAACCTCTAAAGTGCCATGTGGACCACTGCCTCTAAGCTTTCAGTCTGGAACGCAGCCTTGCTCTCTAACAGCAGTGACAGTGACGGAGGTTGGGGTAGACCAGGGCGGTGTAACACCAGTCCTCTTGGCTGAAAACCCATGTACTCCAGGGTGTTCCTTCTCTCCCACATTGCTTCAAGGAGCCCACACAGAGAAACATCTGGACAGATGCAATCTACAAAACTCACTGTGAAATATACTAGCTCCCTCAGGCCAATGGGAGCCCACCTAGTAAATGAGAAAGAGGGGGCCCCCACAGTGAATTCTGGAAGCTGGGAGCTGTCTCACATGGGACCCATCTTCCTATGAAGAGTGAATTCCAAGTCAGTAATTCATGCTGAAGCCTGGCAGCATCTGGAAATCTGCACGAGTAGACACGGACATTAACATAAGGGACCAGTCAGGACCCATTGCCATTGTCTGTCTTTGTCTCAACAGAGGACAGGGAGAAGAACACAACAGCCTTGGGTTGTCAATAGACGACCATCCCCAAGGGTCTATTTCTTCCAGAATGACTACGCCCTCGAGGATTACAGAAGGGGCTTTAAAAGCAGAGCTTCATTTAATTTGCACAACAGCCACAAGCCTGTCTGTCTTTCCCACCTTGGTGGCTTTGTGTATGAGTCAAAGGAAGCCTTAAAACTTCCCCAAAGTCACCTTGAGACCCAGGAGGAAAACTCAGCCAGCCCTGAAACCCTGTTCTCATATATACACTGAGAATACAGTGTCCAACTTTGCCTACAAGCACAAGAATCCCATTGCAGCACGTAGTCACAAGCCCTCTTCTCACAGCAACCAGCTCCTGGAGCCCTGACAATGTGACTTTGTGTTTCTTGCATGACCACAGTGACATACACACACTGCTATTTTTTTCGCTTTGGGGATAGGCAGGGTTTAAAGGGTGGGGGGACATCTGTGTAAAGAAACTGTTTTCTCCCAGCCATTGCTCAGGTGTGAGGATAAAAAGGGGAGGGTGAGGGAGGAGTGCAACATAATTAAGTGAACAATTAAAAAAATTTCCAAACTCCTGACTTCAATTAACCTCTGAGCTCAGGCCTGCCTCAATCTTCTGGCTTATAATATGATGGACCCCGGCTGCAAAACTGGTTTGGGGTGTTTCCTAGTAGCTTGCTCTGGTTTCCTGATGGGGAAAAGACATACTGAGTTTATGACTAAGACATCTTGCAAGGAAATAGGCCAGTGATGACAGAGAAACAGCCTGGACTCAAGGGGCACTGAGATGGAACACTGTAGGACCAGCAGATGACTCAGCCTCAGGGACCTTTCTCCCCCCCCCCCCACACACACTTAACCTCTGCACTGTCAACATCACACTTTTCCAATCTCTCACCACTTCTCATTTCCAGAGACTAATGGAAAGTGACTGATCCTTGGAGTGACGCCCACAAGGTTTCTTGGCTTGAGAACCTCCACAGTCACAAAGCACCTGTGGAATTAAGGCGGCTGAGTCCCAACCTTTGCCAAACTTGTTCTTTTATGGGAGGCACTGAAAATGATCTTTAAAGTCTCTAAGACCTTAAGCCTCATTTTTCCTACCTATGAAGTGGGAATGATTCCCACCACCTCACAGGAGACTTAGGGACACAAAACAAAATAACGCAAAGAGAAATGCCTAACATGTTTGCTCCAGTTAGGGCTCAGTCTGGAGTGCTTGCTGTAATTGTTACTACTGCTGATATTAGCTTAGGAAATTAATTGTTAAAAATCAAAACAATAAAAATTTAAATGGACCACTTACTACTCCCTACATTGAAACAAGCATCCAGTTACAGTCAGACAGGAATACTCAACTCCCCACCTCATGGTCAGACAGGCTTTTTTTTTTCTTTCTTTCTTTTTTTTTTTTTATTAATTTATTCTTGTTACATCTCAATGGTTATCCCATCCCTTGTATCCTCCCATTCTTCCCTCCCTCCCATTTTCCCCTTACTCCCCTCCCCTATGACTGTGCCTGAGGGGGACTTCCTCCCCCTTTATATGCTCATAGAGTATCAAGTCTCAGACAGGCTCTTAAGCACAGGAAGTATTCCTCAATCACAAGAAAATTGGGATGCGATTTGGCACATCTTAATTCTCACATTACCTATGCTTTTAAGTTATAAAGTATTCCGAGAGTCAATTTCATTATGAAAGCCATCGTGTTTTTTGAGATGCCTTGTTTGTCATACCCCCACTTCTATGTATCACAACTCACCTCAACAATGAGTTCTGGGCTGCAAAGGAGGGTTTGCTCTTGCACCAGTCTTCCACGCCTTTCTCCACCAGCTGAACAAATGCACAGACGTGGTACACCGCCCAGAATTTTGATTCAACTTATTCTTCACAGTACTCCCAAATATTCTTCTATTACTGTCACCTTGGTGGTGGCTGAGAAGCAGATAATAGACCTATAAGAATACAAGAAGACAGAAAAGGCACAAGAGGAAGAAAGTTAAGTGAACCAAGAGGTAGAAGATGGCATTAGGGAGAATCTACTTTTGATAGTAGGTATGACCTCAAACACATTACACTAAGATTGTTTCATATATGACAAAGAGGCTATAGACCAAGGCTAAAATATAGCCCATTGACTGCTGTTTATAAATAAAGTTTTATTGGAAGGAGGCTAATTACCTTTATTCCAACATTGCCAACAGCTGCTGTTAGGTGTAAAGGTAAGCCAGAACAGTTGCTAATAATAATAATAATAACAATAATAATAATAATAACAACAACAACAACAACAACATAGGGTCAACAAAAGCAAATGTGTTTATGTGCTAACCCTTAAACCTTTAATTCTTTCACACTAGTGCGAAAGTGAATTCTGAGCTCTATAAAGGATATGCAGGTTGGATATAGACATTCTAACTTCTGCAAAGGGCACTGTGAGTTCTATTCAAGTACACAGTGAGACCCACACAGGGTTCTAAGATATCTCTCCAGGTGCAGTCTGAGCTCTATCGAATGGCTGTGGACTTCATCCTGTGAGCTTCACCAAGCACACTTTTACCTCTATACAGAGACTAGGAACTCTGAAAATCAAGAAGCCTTCAAAATATGGCACGATGAGCTCTAACAGGCACACTAAGAGCCGTGTAAAGACAAATTGAGCAGCACAAACGAGACTCAATATGTGGGTGAAATAAGTTGTTTGGGTAGGGAGGGGGTGTAGAAGTTGGTTATGGATGAGTTGGAGGAGTAGGCTGGATGCTCAACTTACATTTCAAGAAATTCTCATTAATTAATACAAATACTGTCTTTAAAAACTTTAATACTTTTTAAGTGATTTTTCCAAAGTCTTTATTTGACATTATTACTCACACAAGGCATCATGAACTTCTTCAGGGCAGTATTAATGTGAGTTAGTTTAATGGTACAGTGGACCCTCTTATATACTGGAGAGTTTTATGTTAACTTGATACAAGTGGAAGTCACCTTGAGAAGAGGGAACTTCAATGAAGAAAATGATTCCAGAAGATCAGGCTGTAGACAGTCTTGTAGGGCATCTTCTTAATCCATAATTGATGAGGGAGGCTCAGTCCATTGTGAGTGGTGCCATCCCTGGGATGGTGGTCCTGGGTTCTAAAAGTAAGTCGGCTGAGCAAGTCATAGGAGCAAGCCAGTAGGTCATACCTCTCCATGATCTCCACATTAGCCCCAGGTTCCTACCAAGTTTCAGTTCCTGCCCTGACTTTCTTCAGTGTTGAACAGTGATGTGGAAGTTTAAGCCAAATAAATCCTTTTTTCCCCAAATTCGTTCAAACATGGTGTTTCATCACAGCTAGGATAACACCAATGAAGCAAGAACCCTGAGGTTTATGCAAGGCACCACAAAAACTACCTGAGGCCTGATGACCTTTGTACCTGTACATGATGACCTCTCTCTCTCTCTATATATATATATATATATATATATATATATACATATACATATGCACTGTATGAACTCAGTAAAGAGCACAGTGACTCAAAAAGATGAAGAACATGTAATGTATTCTGGACCACTCAGTATGTACTCTATCCATGACACTGTGAGGTCTATGCACAAGATGAAAATATCAGCATAGATTCATGACATCTACACAGGCCACTTGAATTCCACAGAGTTCTACACTTCTAGAAATTTCACTGTGAGCTCTAAACCACCAACCATGACCTCAACAAAGGTATAGTAGGAGCTCTTCCATTACAGTGTGAGGACTATACTAGGCACTACAGATCCTGTTCGGGTTCTCTATGAGACTTCCTGAATGACACTGTGGGCTCTGAAAAGGGAAACACGAGTTCAGTATAGGGCTGGGTGAGCTCCCCCATGATGCGGCTACCTAGAGGCGTTAAGGAGCCACACAAAATTACACTGGGAGCGATATAATGGATCTTACTAAGTCTCTACTGTGCACTGTGAGTGCTGCCAGGGCTTTCTGAGATATCTGAGCTGAGTACAGAGTATTTTGAGTGCTGTAAAGATGCACCGTGCACTAGGGAGGGGGCATTAGGCACATGGGCAGGAATACTGTGAGCTCAGTACAAGATACGGTGACAGCACATTATGGGCGACAGACAAGGCACTGTGGCTTCTAAGCTCTGCGCAGTAAGATCTGTAGAAGGCATTACAAGCTCTGCAATGGTTAACTTTGAGATATACATAAGGCACTATGAACTCCATATAATTTCATGCCATGCACAAAGAGCTCTGTACCAGGCAATGTGAGTTCAATATGAGTTGTATCCGCAGCGTTATGGCTTTGGTACAGGGCTTCGCAGTTCTACTAAGAACACTGTGGACTTTAAAACTATGCTACAGGCTCTCTCGTGGTGGTATGAGCTTAATACAGAATATGAGATCAATACTGGCCAGTATTTGAAAAGCGTAGTTATGTCTACCCAAGACACTATGGCCTCTACAACATGCACTGTGATCTTATACATGGACTCTAGTCACTCTACAGGGTAACATGGATTAACACGCTGCAATATTAAACCAATGCTGTACATTATATCCTCGATACAAGATAGGTAATATGTGCCATATATGGGACACTTAGCTCTATAAAACGTACTATGAGGTGCATAAAAATAAAGAATGAGCTCTGTGAGGCTCCTAAGCAGTCTGGAAAATGAGCTGTGAGCTGTACATAGGCCATCATGAGGCACATAAGTGCTCCTGTGAGTCCTACATCAGTCCCTACGAGCTCCATGTTGGGCGCTGTGAGCTCTATATTGGTACTACATCTCTAGAGGGCCTCACGTGATCTGTACAGGCTGCTCACAGGGCACTCAGGGTTCTATGGAGAGCACTAAAACTCTACGGAGGTTATCACAAGGCAGTATGTTCTGTATTCAGGAGAACTATGAGGTGTATGACTAGATAAAGTCAGCACCAAGAGAAATTACAGCCAGCCTTGTAGTATGTAACCTTGCATCCAATGAACATTTTAATATGGAAGGATCCAAATCAAAAGGAGATAGAATTCTGGGGAAAAAAGAATTTTAATTTAAATAATTTTTCTTTTTGTTGTGCTCTCTCTCTCTCTCTCTTTCTCTATCTCCTTCCCTCCATCCCTCCTTCCCTCCCTCCCGTGTGTGTGTGTGTGTGTGTGTGTGTGTGTGTGTGTGTGTGTGTGCATGCTTTGTGCCATGGACACATGTGGAGGTGAGAGGACAATTTAGGAGAATTGGTTTCACCATGTGTGTTCCAGGGATCAAACTCAGCTCACCCCCTGAGCCATCTCACTCGCTCTAAAGTTCTTTACAATTCATTCACTTAAATCTTTAAAGAATAATTTATTTGAGAAACATAGATCATGGCAAAACACCTCATGGGTCACTATTGCCGATTCCACGAGCATTCATACGTTGGAAGCTTGCTCCTCAGTGGAGTGATGAAAAGTGGAGGAACCTCTGAGAAATGTGCATAGGAGGGAAGCAGGTCACTGGGGATGCTGTCCTTGGAAGGGCTCAAAGCCGGTCTCATGCAGCAAGCTAACTCTCCTGTGAGCGAGTTGTAAACATGTGTGTCTATTCTTATTAACTTACTCTTCACAGTGGCTCTTGGATCTTGTTCTATGCCTGTCTCCGCAGGCTTCCACTGGAGACAGACACAGCGATGTTCAGATACTGTCTTGCTCTTAGCCACATGTGAGGAACAAGAAGGAGGGCATAAGAAGAAGCAAAAACATAATTCAACAAGACACAAGCTTCTCCTCTTGCTCTGGCTTCCTGTCTCCCCATGGCATCTCTCCTGTGTGCACTCTACCCCTCAATGGACGCATCCTCCCTGAGTACTTACCAGAGAAGAGCAGATGTCAGCCACTGTGCTTAGACTTCCAGAATCAGAAGCCAAGTAAACATCTTTTTCCTACAAGTGATTCAGTCTTGTACGTTTTGCAACAGCAATGGAGAAGTGACCAACACACTCACCTTTCATAGTAAAATAGGCAATAATAAGATAATATTTTGTAAGCATTGGCATCCAAGTACATTTTTTGAGAATCATGTGAGTGTGAAAGGATAAACAAACAAACCTTGTCAGTGCATAAGTGAAAAGGGAAGATATACAGACTCCTATCACGATGATTTGGGCTTGTGCAAACCTCCCTTTATAACTGCAATCATCAGAATGAGGAGAGGAGACAGGCTTTGGATGAAAACAATCAACAATTATGATGGGTTACCTCTACATCTGCAGCCATCCAAAGAGCTGCGATAGCAAGTCATCCTATCTTCCGTAATGCAAAGACATCAGGGGACGCCTCTTTACTGCTTACGGGAGGTTTCCACAATGTTATGCATAAGCAAAATGTTTATACATGCTTACCTACGTGATAATGTACTTCCATCAAACCACCTTTGCAAATGAATTCCCAACCCAGTTACAGCTCCCTGGAAGTTTTTTTTTGTTTGTTTGTTTGTTTTTTTTTTCACAACCTTTATTTCTTGGGAAGCTAAAATAAGTAGAATAATGAATTGGAAAAAAAGTACTCGTTGGTTTAAAATAATAGAGGCAAAAACTAAAACAGAAAAACAAGTTGACACAACTACAAAGAAAATGTGCTGTACAAAAAGTGCATTACAGGGACAGATGATGGGAAAAGGCAGAGCAGTCCAGAGGAGCTGGTAAACTCTCACTCAAGCACCAGCTGTATTTAAAGGTTTTATTTTGGTGGAGAGTTGCTTTTTCACTTTTTTTTTTTTTTCTGTGTTTCAGAGCATTGACTCTCCTAGGAGAATCCACTCATATTGATTTCCTATGTGACACTGTCCTCTTTGAAGTTCTGCTATGATTCGATATACACAGAATGATCATTCCTTGTTAAGTTTTCCCAACATATGTGTCATGTTTCTGTGTTGTTTTGGATGTGCAGAGATGCCTTCCATATGCACTCGTGAGCAGATCACAGATTTATTAGAAACCATGCTAGTGATCCCAAAGCAACAGTGCTGCAGTGGGATTGTCCCTCCCCTGCCATGGGCGTAAATATTTTCAAACTAGTTATCTTCTGTGGCTTCTTCTGGCAAATACATCTTTACTTCATTTAAAGTTCTGGGGACTTTGTCATCTGGAAGGAATGCCAATGCAGTCACCTGGTGAGATTTTAGTGGAATTTTTTGTTATTCTCATATCACATGGCTGATCTGCTCCCTAGAATTTAGCTTTTTCTCTTCTGCTATATAGCATTTGTAAAGTGAGGACCAGCATTTGGGTGCTTTGGGGCTCTTAAAATCTCAATAGTTGGAATTTTAATCTACTAGGACTGTGATTTTTATAGAATTTTAGGTGAGGAATTTTAATCTTTGAGGGTTGTGTCTTTTATGGATTATGAAGTAAAATTCAAGAGCTCTGACCTTAAACACTCCGTGGAGGACCAATATAGGCACTAAGAAAACCTGGGCAATAAGACATGATGTTTCACTAACCCTGCTAACCCACGGTGGCATTGGTGCCCTAGCACATTGCTCACTTGTTTGTAGAGACCTTGGCATAAATAAACCCACGGGGCCCCTATCCTGTAACAGAGCAACACACGCCAAGTAGTATAGTGCTCAACACTGTGAGGTTCATGCAAGGAAAGCATCAGTTTAGTATGCATTTCTTGGGAGGGACACACAACTGTTCACACCTGGAGATTTGGCCCAACGTTTTCAAGAAGAAACCCGTGCATGCATGGTGAGGCATCAGGATATTATGCTGTTGGGATGCCAGGCAAAGTGAAATAAGCCAGTCACAGAACAGCAAATCTCTCATGCTCCTACTGAGTGTGAGATATCTGAAGTCGGTGTCCTCCAAGGAGCAGAGCAAAGGTCTGGGGATGGTATGGAGTTTCAACTGTAGCAGAGAAATAAGTTCCAGGCATCTGCTATACATTATCCATAGATAACAGTATTGCACGGCACACCTAAATCAGTTTCAGAGTAGACTGCACTTTAAGTGTTATGAAAATAAAACAGATAAAAAAGTAATAACAGTCAGAGCTAGTTCCTTCACACTCTCCATTCTACAGATACCATGTTGAGTGTCTGCAGTGACTCTGTAAGTACTCCCTTATATCTTATTCTGAAAATAAGATATGCACCGACTATACCAGCATTTTGTGTAGTGAAGAAATCGAAGCGATGAAAGGGCCATTATAGCACTGTATACTCATGAGCAAGCACTAGGGCTAAGAATCTATTTTATGTCTTTAAGCCCAACATCTCTCTCTTCACCACTATGCTACAAGAATACATGCTTTAATTTCAATACAGATGCCTTTGGAGAAAAAAGGGGTTAGTTGATGGGGATGGGGTACACTTTGGGGATAGCAAATAATCTCGAATTTTGTTTGAAGGTCTAAGAAGATGTCAAGAGCCATATATTTGTAAAATAGAAAACGACGATACCGTCCAGTGGTGACACATTTAGTATGGCCTGCTTGCTTAGAGTTGTCTCAAACCCACTCTCAACAGTAAAGGCATGTTTTTTTTCTCAGCTATCAACCTTCCCTAGCTGGGTTGCCCTGGTGACCAATGGCATCTATAGGGCAGCTAGGTAAGGTCACCGGTCAGGCCCTAAGTATAGAAAATACACCCCGAGGCTCTCCTTCCTCAATAAGCAAGCTGGTTTTACCAGCTGAGAGGGCTAATTGCCTAGTCCTTTTGAAATGAGGACCTAGCACTTCAGGAAGTTAATAAAATGACTGTAGGAGGACACGGGCCAGCGGTTATCAGACCTGGCTCTCATCAAAACCACAAGAACAACAAGCAAGGACACACAGATTCCTGTGTCCCAACCCTGTGCTTTTAAGTCAGGATCCGGCTTAGGAGACTGCAGGATGCTTTCTTTGGTTCCAAGTTTCCTGCAGAGCGATGTGTAAGAATGGCTGAAGGAGCCTTCCCTCTGTGTATCAGCCAGGTGGGGCTGGAGATTCCCTAGGCGGGGAAAACATTGAAGAAGACACAGTGCACATCAGATACAGACTCTGCAAGAGGCCAGCTGCTTCTGCTCCCTGCTTCTAGAAGCATCCCTGGGAACCTAACAATCACGTGAAAGGTCCAGGCCTTCTGGAGACCCCAAGGAGCCCTTGAGAATGCTCTGAGATCTCACCCTCTCCAAAGTGCCAGGCATGTGAGCAAAGACACTTAGGACATGCAGATCAAGCTTGTCACCAGGTAATTACCCTTCTGCGAGATGCCAACTTGCCAGCTGTGTCATAGAGGCAAAAGAATGGGACAAAGCAATCCTGCTGGATTTTCCAGTCCTAAAAACAAGAAAGATAGTGTGTGTGTGTGTGTGTGTGTGTGTGTGTGTGTGTGTGTGTGTGTATGTTAGCTTATATATAATAACACACACATATCATGCTTTGGGTGATTGTCGCTAACCAGCATTACTACACATAGCTGCCAGTGTCTGAATGAAGAATCAACAAAGGCATACTTCACAGATGCAGAATTTTCTGAGAGCGGTACTCATTCGATGATAAAATCATAGGCTATACACTTAGGATACCAGGCACGCCACCCTATTGCCCTGCACTGCCCTCCTTGGCACACACTTCAATCTCTTTCTTTGTCTTCCAGGGCAAGGAGCATGGGTGAGCCTTTCAGAGAAACCTGTCAAGTACCCTACCTAAAAAAGAACTATTCCTAATTTCAAAAGTTTTTAATTGAAATGGTATTAAAACAAGAAGAAGTTTCCACAAGTCCAAAAAGAGTAAATTCACAATGACTCAGCCTTGGGAGAGGACATCCATTGAAACCATTGCTAAGAGGCTTCCGGGACCACTGGCTCCTATGAAAAAAGTGATAGTGGATTGGTGACTGACCAGAAAACACACGGTGAAATGTGCCTTTGCTCCCATACTGTCCCCTAATCAGGGCCAACCACATGTCCTAAGTATAGATCCAGAAGCTAAAATGCCCAGTTGTTATGTCCAGCAAAAGCCAGATCCGCACATGTGAAGAGGAAGTGCCAAGGCAAGCAAGGTCCCTGGTAAGATTACGGGCTGTTAATAAGAAAAGACAGAAGCCAGAGTTTTGATGTACAGCTCGACAAGCAGAGGTTAAGGGGAGAGGCAGGGCAGGCTCATTTGCAAACTTGGTCCGGTTTCATTAAGTGTGAGCAGAGACAGCCTGTCTCAGTCCAGCAGAGAAGGAACTCATTATCCACGTAGGGAGCAAGAGATAAGAATCTTTTAATAATTGCTGGGAATTTTTTTATTACTATGTGGAATGCCAATTTAGGTCTCTCCTCATGGACTGGATACAAACAGCCTCCTTGGGAGTAAAAGCTGCTCCCCCATGGCTGTGGTCATTAAGGACAAAGAGCAGAGAGACTGATGTTTCCTCTGAGAATGCAGGGCCTCAGGGGGGCCCCTGCTGGCTGCAGGAGCCAAGTCTCTCTCTGCACAGCAGCCTCAGCATTGGCCTCTAGAACCTTCCAGAATTTCTCTGAGGTCCTCAGAACAGGGCTTCCAAGGGTAATTTTCCAAGGCTCTTGTTCCCTGCTAGCAGACCTGTCTCCTCCAGGTTTTTGGAGTGTCTGCAAGAGGTCGGGATGTTTTCTTCAATGTTTATAGAAACTTTCTGAATCGGATTTAAAAAAAAATCTTTCACCATTCCTTGAAAGATACAAAGATCCTTCCCACAGGAAACAGAAAACTAAAAAGAAGAAGCAGTGTAGAATTGGACAGATGTCCTGGGCTTGACCTGGGCACTCTGGCTGGTTAGCCTTAGGGCTTAGTTGGGAGGGTAGCAGCAGTTAGAAGGTGCCAGAACACTGAACTAATTGGAACTGTTTCACCTGATGTAATCTGAAGGGCTGAAAGAGTTAAAAATAGGAAAAATTGCTGCTGTGATAGAATCTCATGACTTGGCCAGGGTTCTCTTACAGGAAAGGTGCATGAGTCCCCTTACTGGACTCCTAGATCACAAGGTAGCTTTTTCAGCAGCCTCTTTCCCAGCCTCCCACCCTGACTCTGAAGCCTCCTCCCTTTTCTCTCCTCTCATCTGTCTCTGCGGCATTCCACCTAATAGGGAGATGTAAAGTGACAGTGATGGTGGGTTTTAAGTCCGAGGTGTCAGGAACAATGAGGCATCTTCCAGTTAGACAGTCTTACAAGCGAGGGCACTATGCCCAGGGCCAAAGGCTCCAGGAGCTGTCTGAGAATTGCTCCATGCCCTCTCCTTGGCTGGGTTTCAGAGGGGCCTGAGGAAGCTCGGGGTGTTGCTCATTCCCTTGTGCAATCTGTGCTGACAGCTCGAAAGCTTCAGAGGGGTTCTGGTGCACAGCTCAGAGAAGCTCAAGGCAGCCATGACTGGGTGTGCTGTCCAGGGACTTGGCTTTACTGTTTACTCTTGCACTTTTGTGCTCACCCAAAGCAACCATTTAGTTAATCATCTTCATCTTCATTATCACCTAACAAACAGGGATACTAGCTATTGGAGACAGCATGACATTGTTGCTGTGGTACCCTGGGTTTGAGTAATGCATTGGCTACTCTAGCCTAGTAAGGATGGAAGAGCCTCCGGTTGCTCATCTGTAACACTTGATAACTATGGTACCCTCTTGCGTTTGGAGGCTGAGAGACAGAAGCAAAGACGATTGTACACCTAGACATGTATCCAGGGAGATGAGTGTGGGAAGAATGGAGTTGAGTTAGAACAGTGCAGACACATTACAGTAGGGCAGATTCTTCTCCCATTGCTTCTGAGTCTGCACCTCTGGGTCTCAGTCACCTCCTTAGGTAGTAAACATGAATAATTGGATCTATCTCCCTAAGCTGCTGAGAGAGAAAAGACACAGAGAGGGTCCCAACAAAGAAGAGAGGGGACAGAATAAAAGTAACTAAGGGAAGAGCTCAAAGGCCCATTTTACTGACTTCTGGCTACCCCCTAAACATGGCGTCTCTCTATTGCAGGTCTGCCACTAGTCTAGCAAATCTCCACATGTGCAGAAACTAGCTCAAATGCAACTACAAACCTACCTGTGGGTTTCCCTGTTCATCCTGCCTCATTTGTTACCATGTAGCTCTTGAAGTCATCTCCTCCTAAGAGACTTGGAGCTACACTTTGAGGCATAAAGAAAAGAAAGCCCTCAGCCTGGAGGATCTGGAAGCTTCTTGGTAGTCTGTTTCATATTTTGAGCAATTGTTCTCTCACTGGTGGAGATTTTCCAGAGGCTGCATGAAGCCTGGGACTAGGGGGCCAGAATTGCACAATTTAGTGCCAAGGGAGGAGACCTTAAAGGCTATACACAACTACTGTTTTCTACCATACTCTGCCTCCCGGGCCACTGGGATGTGAAAAGCCCCCATCGCATACTTCTGTCACAGGAAGCTGAGCTGGCTGTCCATGATACACCAAAAGCCGTGAACCAAAACCTTCCCTTCTCTCGGTTGTTTGATGCTACTGCCTCGACTTTCAGGAACATCGAAAGCAAAATGGAAGTTGCTACAGGAGGAGGCTCCGGTCATGTCAGTAAACACTGAGGAGAGGTAGACAGAAGCTGTTGTATTCACTTGGTGTGTCTATCTATGGATATCAAAAGAGTTCACAACAGCATTGCTGGTACTTTGGTCTTCTTTGCACCTCCAGATGCACACTACTTCTCGGCCCTGAAGCTGCGAGCTGCATCCTCAGACTCCTGTGTCAGGAGCACTCTTTTCTACCCCCATCACCCTCCCTGGCTTGTCTCTCTTTCTTGAGGTTTCCACTTCAATGGAGTCTCTTCCAAGAAGTTGCTCAATGTCACGGTCCAACGTCAGGAAAGTCTTGTGCTTTCTCCCTCACTTCTGGTAAACATTCTTGGAATGCTGAGTTATTTTAAAGATCTATTTTAACCTTATAGGTATGTCTTGGTTATATTTTCATCTCTTCTCTATGAGTTTCATGACTTTTAAAGGTTTTCTCTTTGTTACTAAGCACCAGGACCTACAACAAGGCCTGAAGTATAGCTATTAAGGTGCTTGCTGGATGAATACATAAGGACCAAAGACATATTGTTGGAAATAACAAGACCTTTTGTTTGAATATTTTCCAGAAATAAGTGAACTATCCTCAGTTTTTTGCCAATATCTTATGTGTTCTTTTGTCCCTATTCACTGCTTTCAACCCTAAATAACTGTCCCTAAATCAAAACCAGAAAAACAGCCTTGATTCAGTATGGTTTCTTACAGTTCAGATAAGAAGACTGTCCCCCAAAGACTCATACATTGAAGGCTTGGTCCGGAGAAGAAGATGTCATTGAGAGCTGATCCAGGTCAGATCAGGAGCTGATTAAACCATTCATTAGTTCCTAGCTGGATAGGCTATTGGGAGGTGGGTCTAACTAGAGGAAGAATATCGCTAAGTATCTGACTTTAAATGATACAATTTTATTACCAGGCCTTTCTCCCAGGCTGGTTCTCAGCCGCCATGAGGTGGGCAGGCTCACTGAGCATGCTCACCACCATGATGTTTACCCTCCTCCCAGGCCCAGAGCACTGGAGGCAATGAGCTGTGAGCTGAAACCCCTGAAGCTGTGACCCAAAATAAACTCTTGCCCCTCTCAGTTATGTCCTCACATGTTTTGTCACAGTGGTAGAAAGCTGCCTAGCATATGGGTGAGGGACGAAGCTGGTTTAGATAGGTTGAGGACTAAAAAAAAAAAAAAAAAAAAAAAAAAAAAAAAAAAAAGCATGATTGAGAATTGGAATCAAAGCTTTCCTCACTCCATGACATGTCATGGGGAAAAAAGGTCCATCTGTAGCAGGCAATGTTGCGATCACTTCTTCATAAGTCCTCAGTTCATTGCAAGCCTTGCCTCAGACCCGATCGTTTTTAAGGTGACCAGGGTGACAGCTCACACTTTGACATGCACAGTGCCTTTACGCGGTGGTTATCAGTGTATCTGTGGAAGCTGGATCGAGTAACCATTTCATTCCTGTCCATGACTCATAAATAATTGTCAAGACCTTCAGCAATTTGCTTAACCATTTTATGAAAGTCTCATTTTGGCACCCATAAAACAGGAATAAAATCCTTCCATTGTGGGGTTTGTGTAAGCAAATTAATACCAGTTACACTTTGTTCATAGAAAAGATTATGAACAAACTTGTTTATGTGTCTGAGCATTTGGGGCTGCAGTAATAACTCAGTGTACTGTGTGATACCCTCTGCTCATTTGCCTGAAACTATTCAGAACACGCTGCCACGAAGATTATCAAACATCCAGTGAGTGCCATAGTATAGCCAGGTCCTGAAACTAGATACAGTCACATGAGAAGTGCTATGTACACAGATCATTGATGGGAAAAGCTCAGGGAGAACCAAGAAAATATCTGAGGTACTCTGGAGGGCAAATCCTCTTCCTTTCTGGCTAATCACACACAAAGCTTTAGAGCAAAGGTGACCTTTGACCTGAAGGCTGGTTCCAGACATGACAGAGAATGGACATATTCAAAGGTGTAGGTATGTCCTTGGGACAATGTCACTCCATGCTACAGATGATTCATTTGGACAAGGGATGGAATGGTGACAATGAAGACAAGTCACATGAGCTTGGTGGTACTTTCTTCTGATATCCTTTGAGCATCTAAGAAGTCAGAGCAGAGAAAGTGGGGGACACTTTCTCAGCCTTGGATTGGGATGGGATTAAATGTTGCCAGGAGGGGTATTTTGGGGCTCGTGAATTATTAACCAGTTCTGCAGAAGTTTAGGCCTTTTCTCCATCCGAGTACTTGAGGAAGAGGGAAAGAGGCTGGAGGTGGATGCTGACAATAATGTGGACAGAAGGACTTAATAATTAACTCCTGTGGGAGCTTCCTGGAAAAACAAGCAAACTCAGTGGGACTTGTCATTATCCTGGTGAACAGTCACCCATCTGGGGGAGGACATAGAGATGCTGGTAATCTCTTTCCTGTTGCAGCAAGCCTCGACTGCCCCCGGCTTGAGCTGAAGTGTGCCAAAAGGAGAGAGAAGTGGTCCAGGGTGTGCTGCAGCATCCTCACAGAGGATACTGTACACGGATTTCTGACTCACCCTGTGGCTGTTAATCTGATTTGTCTGTACCATCATCGATGACACCTCAGGAGCCAATAGTTACAAGAAATGTTGCCCATTCAAAATTACCATTTCATGCCGGACATGGTGCCACACGCCTGTAATCCCAGCATCTGGGGAGGCAGAAGCAGGCAGATTCCTATGAATTCAAAGCCAGCCTAGTGTACAAATTGACTCCAGGACAACCAAAGATACACAGAGAAATCCTATCTTAAAAAAAAAAATAAACAACAAGAAGAAAGAAAGAAAGAAAGAAAGAAAGAAAGAAAGAAAGAAAGAAAGAAAGAAAGAAATTACCATTTCTCTCCATTGAACTCCGGGCTGTCTGTCATAGGTCTTCCTAGCCATGAGTGGATCTGAGAAGAAGAAGAATGACTATGATCTGGGCCACAAATTAGATGGCTTTGCATTTAGGTTCCCGGCCTCCAGGGAGTCTGCTTTGTGGAGACACACCTCTCGGTATAAGCACCACCAGATGGGATCCATGGACTAACTCTCCAATGATCCAGCCATAGCGCGTCCAAGAGTGAACAGCGATAGCACTGGTCATGATGCCACATTTTCCCAATGACCTGCCACCTTTTACATTCTTCCATGTTTCCCCAATGTCGGCTCACTCCCCACCCTTTCTCCCACCTCATCTATTTCTCAACGTCCCACATCCCCCCCCATATCACTTTTCCTGCCATATTTTCTTCACATTTTTCATTCTCAGTTCTGTCTCTCAACCTCAATCAACAAACACATGGACCTTGATGCTACCTCAGCTCTAGCTTTGACGTTTGAACAGAAATTCAAACATTGATACTGGAAACTTAGCGCCATTAACAGGAACCGCAGAGCCCAGGATGCTAAAAAGGGTGGAGGGGGGGACTACTAAGCAGGGGCTAATTTAAATTTTAAATTATTTGCACACTCTGGGCCTTCACATATATCTTGGTATTGATCGTAGCTCTTTGGAAGGTATTTATGTTTTCAGCACACCTATAAGGCTGAGATTTATACTGCATTTGGTGTTTAACTAGCCTCTTAATGCACCCTGTTGAGCCATAGTATTGGTGAGCGTATTGTAAATTTCAGCCTTGGTGCTGAATTGATTTGCTTAGTGGAGTTGAATTTGGGCCATTAAAATAAATAAATAAAATGAATAAAAGAGACTTCCAGGCCCTCATGTCATATTAAAATCAACTAAAGACACAGACACAACCTCCAGAGTCAGGATTGGGTTCAGAGAACTAGGCTTAGGGCAATGATAGATTCCCTTTAACGCGGCCTCAGGTGGTAAACATTGTCTTGTAAATTAAGAGAACGGCTGGGGCTCCGGATTCATACAGGCTGATTTGAAGACATGATTTCACATCCTGGCTTGACTTAATCTAGCTGGGTCTTCTTGTTCCTGATATCCAAACAAATCACTCTGGCCAGTGATCAGATAACATTCTAGGTTTGGTTTTATTTGTTTTATTTTTCCCATTCTCACCCCATTTTAGTCAGCCTTCCCACGTTCAGTTGCATTTTGAGACAGGTCCAATCCTTGGGTTAGGGAGCTTTCATCCATGGTTGAGATTTGAAGATATCTCTTACTTTGTTGATCACGCAGAATCAACACCCATTATTTGTATATTCCAGTGAATCCATGGTCTCTGTCAGTGACCCTCAGGCTACCAGAATGCAAGTTAGTTAGAACATAGTCTGCGCAACTGGCTCCATACTGAAATCCACTGTGCCTCCCCAGTAGGAAAGCTACTTCTGAAATCAGCAGACAGCTCACAACCACTTCTGACCTGGAGATCCTCCGAAATGACGCCTGATTCCTCTGCAGTTGGTACAGTTGTTGTGGATGTAATCATGTTTTTGCTTTGATCCCAAGTGTGGGATGTGAAGCTGACTTGTGTGAGTGTGTGCAATGTTTTTCTTCTGGAAACAGACTTGTGAGAGAACAGGTGATATTTGTCCACTAGAAGAGGAACCACGTCTTGTGGGGGCCATGGTCTTTGCCAACTGATAAGCATCCTAGTACGGGAGATTATAGATATAGATATAGGTATATCTAAGAGGACATATATCCCCAAAATAAGAGACTTGGCTTTTTTGGCTATTTGGTCTTGACTCTTCATTGCTCTGCTTTTTGTTGCTCCTAGAGAGAACTGCTCCGGAGAACACTTCGAGGTCCTGGCTGCTGCTCCAGGTTCCAGTGGCTGCAGTTGCAGGCACCTTTGCTGAATTGCTGCTTTGCTGTTTAATGGGTCAGCCAGAATCCTGCCGACCATGCCAGTGGAATTGCTCCATGGAAATGAGTCTAAAAAAAAGTCGATTTCTCCTGTTTCCATTAACCTCTATTCTTTCCTGTCTGGGGTAGGTGGGTTAGAAGGGAGGTGTAAGCCGTAAAGAAGGCCAAATAAAGTAGATTTGAAAAAGTTCTAAGACTACATACAGTACTGCTGGTTACTGTGGTGGCTTTTCCCCCCAGAACCTGGAACATAATCATCACCATTGTCCAGAACAAGATGCCAATTAGAGCTTTCTCTGAAAGAGGCTCTCATGCATAGAGGCGAGACTCACCAGGGCTCCATACACAGTTATGTGATATGTAGAAATTAGCTCTCCTCCCTGTGTCCTCAGCCACACACAGTCTGGATCCTATGAGTACTCATTTCAGAATCCCCCCAGAAAGGACGCAGCCCCCTCTTCACAAGGCATGAGGCAGCATCTCCATTAGGGCCACCTCTGAATCTCAATGCTTGGCTTGCCCTTCCTCTGACCTTGACTTTAGAACGCATGGATCCCATCAGAGAAGTTGCTATCCCTGAATATGTTACGGCTATGGGAAAAGAAGAAATGAAAGAAAAGAACATAAACAGATGTTTCTATCTGTGTGCCTCTTTTATATTCCCGTATTTTTTCAAGGGAAAACTATTTATTTACTGAACATTTTCTCCAAAAGTTGGTGCTTGGAGGAGAAGCTGTTCCTTAAAGGAAGATAAACTATCATGGTCCATCTTGATACCTTTCAAGCTGAAATGTTCCATGCTGGAGGTGATATAGGCAGGTATTATTTATGAAATTTAAAAGTTTGGATATTGTTCTGTATGATAGTGCTGTGTACGAAAAGAGGTTTCTAAAAACACTGTCATTTGATATATATTAAACAGCGTGTAGAGCTGGAAAGCCATGTGACTTGGAGAGCCAGCCTGAAGCATGAATGGGTTCTAGGCATGTTGAAACTCTGAAAATCTCATTTTGAGACAGGCAGAGTAAGGACTACCCCCTCCCAGGTCTGGGCCAGCATGTCCTGGCACACAAAGCCTTACACCTTTCACCTCTGCCACCCTTGAGGTGGTAGTCAGAGGGTAGACTTCCTCTCCTTATAAGGTCATGCCCAGCAAGCACCTGGAATTCCTCTTCATGCAAATAAGGCCTTCCCAGCACCTTGACCCCCGGCCAATGATGTACACTCACCTCAAAAGCCTCTACCCACTCCCCAAAGGTTTAAACAGCCTTTGTTGCCCACCCCCAATTAAATGAGCAGTCTCACTGAAGCCTGCCTCTCAGGAAGTCTTCTCCTGTGCTCACCGCAGCCCGAGGGCTTCTCACTCTAGGCCATCTGCTTCCTACTTCTCTTCAGGATCCACTAGCCTGACAGGCAGCCATGCCTGACAGGCAAGAGAAACAGAGCCCAGACAACAATAGAATATGGTCATATCACTATAAAGAGTAGATTGCATCTATGGGAGCTTGAAGTTGTAAACATGAACTGAAGGACACTCACTGGATATAAGAGGTGACAGGATGAGAAAACGATAGCAAATCTCAGCGACATTTTAGAGTGGCATGACTCATTATGCCACGCCCAGAAGTTTATGATTAAATTCTCTTCTCTCTCTCTCTCTCTCTCTCTCTCTCTCTCTCTCTCTCTCTCTCTCTCTCTCTCTCTCTCTCACACACACACACACACACACACACACACACACGCACACACACATGCACACACACACACACACATGCACACCTGTATGCACTCACACATGCACATACCCACATGTAGGTGCACATAAGCCTCTCTAGACTACAGCAATTATATTTATTTACTTCTGACCTATCATTAATTGAAAAAACAGCATTTCAGAACAATACGGTTCTTCAATTTCCTTTAAATACAACTTTTCATAGGCCTAGAACTGGAGTAAGATCTAGGTCTTCTGACTGCATAGGTATATTGATGCCTCTTTCTCCAGGTACATTGCGAAGCACACAGGAGGCGCTGCCCACCTGGTCTACGAGCTGCGTCTTCAATGCAGTGCCGTGCTTTGCAAGAGCTCACCTGGTACAAAGGCCCCTTAAACAGCCTCTGCTTTATGTCCTGGAACAAGAGCAAAGTGGAACTGGAGCTGAACTAATTGAGCCCTAATTTATCAACACCTTAGGGAACAGCAAAATGGAGGTGGGGAGTTTAAATAAGGGATGGAAGACCTGACTGGGCCTGGTAGGCTGTAGCTGAACTCTCAGAATGTGTGAATATTAACAAACAAAAACCAAACAGACTACACCAGGCCTGCACCACAGCCAGTGGAGAGACTCAATCCAGGTGCCAATCGCCTCACTTTTCAGGACCAAATAGAGACACTTCCTATGGTGTTCCATGGCATCACAATAGTCTGCCTGTTTAAAGGCTTTCTTCCAGGGACCTTCTGATAGGACCTGGAACCTTGGAGGGAGTTGAAAGTGTCCACAGAGTGTTAGAGATGGGGCAGGCGCTCTGGTAGTGATGGTGTAAGCTGCAGCTGCAAAGAAAACGAAACTGAGGAGTAACAGAACAAAGTGTGGGGGCCGAGGTGACAGAGATAAAGACATCTTCAAAGGGCTGGACATAAGAAACCCAGGGACATGGCACAGAGAGCTGCTAAGAGGTAAGGGCCCTGAGAGAAGTGACACTGGCTGCTGTTGGAAGCTGGGGATCTCAGTAGCCTGACTCTTTGATGACAGTTGGGACACGAGCAACTCCTGCCTGCTGTTTCTTGCTGCTCTCTGCTATCTGCTGCCACAGCCCATTACTGCTGGAAGCTGAGAATTACAAGAGCTGCCAAGCACCAGTGTCAATGGTGATTACAATCCAGAGCAATAAGCCTCCATAAGCCTCTGGCCTCTAAAGCCTGGGACGTTAGGTCTCTTGGCTCTTAGGTGTGCTAGAGACGCCTGAGTGTGGAGCTGCCAACATTGTAAGAGCTTGTCTTCATCTACCCACAATTCCTATCTGCGGACAACCACAGGCCCCCAGGACAGCTGATTGCCAACTTGCTCACTCTAGTTTTCTTTCTTTTATATTGGTTTGCCCTCTTAATCAGCAAATGTTTGCTGAAGCCTTTATCTCCATTTCAGATATAATCTTAGATGGTGGTGTACAGCCTAGACGTCTCCATGGAGCTCATATTTTTGGAGAGGGAAGGAAAAAATATATAATATCGAATGGCAACATGTCTATAAGAGAACGAAGGACACGGGGAGTTGCAGTGTTATTTTATAACATTGGTCATAGAGGCACCAGTAATAAAATGATATTGAGCATGGAGTTAGTTAAAGTTAAAGATAGAAGTTTTCTAAGGCTGGTAGGATGGGTTCAAGAGAATACAACAACAATCATAAAGGGCCTGAATTATGAGTGGATGGAAAGTTCCAGACAAATACTGCTCTTATTGCTCATTCCTATACTTGCTATAATGTACCATCTTTCTGTAGCTTTTCATCTGCTCTTCCCCATAGACCATCAGTCTCCGAAGATGAGGGACCATGCTGTATCCATAGCAACATCCCCAGGACCTTCTACTGTTCCTGGGGTGTAACTGATGCTTAATAGATACTTTGTGAACAAGAGAATAAGTCACCTCTGAAAATCCACCAGCAATCAAATGAAACAGGATAGCATTACAGTTTGATAAATGAATAAACTGGGCCATAAAGAGAGCATAAACAAAGGTTGGGCATCTAGTAAAGGAAGACGACCTAGATTCTGACTTATGATTGTAAGGCCATGGACAAGGATACCACCATCACAGGCTTGACTGCAGAGTAACAAGAGATACATCTGGAAGCTTGGAGTAAAGCCTCCTGAGAGGTAGTTTGTGTGGTTGTCAACAGTCATGCCCTGTTGACTAGGCTCACTTGCACACAGCATTCTGTCATATCTTGGGGAGTCAAACATTGCATCTGTGATGTTCGAATGTCCCACAGTCTAGGAAAGAGTGTGTGAGCAGAGTTCAGTTGGAATATGTCTTGGCCAGCCTCTCTACAACAAATGGGTGATGAAAAAGTTGAGGGCTACGAAAGAAAACTGGTGAGACAACCAGAGAGAGGCATACACCATACAAAGAATAGAGCCAGGCAACATGCCCATAGGGAGGAGAATACAAATAAAGGGATTCTTTGCCAGTAACCTAAAGGTCGGGCTTAGCCAGAGTTCCCATCAACAGGGTTTGCAGTAGGTCCCAAGTAAGGAGTGAGGGAATGGGGCAGCTACTTCTGGGTCAAGGGGACTCTGAGCAGCAGTGAGAGTCACAGGGGAAGCAGTGGGCAGGTGCAGGCACACACAGCCACAGGGTGCTCAGCAGGCTACTGGGAGGCCTGGGTCCCTGGCCCTGGTGTGGTTTACAGTGGGCTTGGATATTTGCCTTGGCAACCCTGGAGCAATGGCCTTGGATTCAGCACCACTCCCCAGAGGCCTGACAGCTGGGCCAGCACACCTGAAAGTCATTAGCGTGGGGTCCCATTTTGTTCTCACATTTCCAAGCAGTGACCTACGGCCATGTGTGACCAGGCAGGCACTTTATCATTTTGCTTTCCCCAGCCCAGCTCACCCTTTTCTGCTTCCACAGTCCCTGCCCAAGGTCAACCAGTCCCTCCAAACCCAAACCCCAATAAGCATGCTTTGTCTTTAATGAATATTTATAAGAGCTGACTATTATTTTCACAAAATATATGTCAGTCTTCATTTTTTACAATTTTACTAATGTCTGGACTTGGAGGCTCGAGGTGCTTAAAGTGTGTGTCCAGAATTGCATGGCAAATAAGGAACAGATTCTAAGTAGAAGCTCAGGCGGGTCTGCCGTCAACAGGTTGTTGAAGCTTGTGCAACGCATGAGTGTCCATCCCATATCTTCCAGGCATTCTCCATTGCTGGTCTCACCTGAGACATCCCGTAAGGTTTAAGTGTTCATGTGTGACTCTAGCAATCAACCTGTCTATCCATTAGTTGCTAAACTTAATTCTTTCCTTAGTATTCCTGATACAGGCAATCTGTTTCTTTTTATTTTCTTAAAAAAAAAACCCACACTATTCTAGATATATTTCTCTAGAAGTCCACTGCTGTAACTTATGAATCTATTCCTCTAAAGTGATGTTTCTTGATTTGGGACATTTTGTACACCTGTGGCAGGCTTGGTTGTCACAGCACTGGGGCATGAGAGAAGTTTCTGGTGCTGAGATGATAGAGGTTAGGGTTATGGTAGATACTCTGCATTGTATTTGACTACTCATCATAATAAAAAACCATAGTACTTAGAGAATCAAATATGACAAAATAGAGAAAGGTCTAAGAGCCTTTCCCCTAGAAGTTACTGTTTCTTAAAACAGGTGCCATCAACAGCATGACATAAAATTATTGTGTGGCATGTTATAGATTACTGGACCAACTCACTGGCACCGACTGCATATCACACCTAAACTTCACACTTGGTGATTGGACCAGGGAAGAACAATTTATACCATGGACTGTGGCAAAGTCTATCTGGGATCATTTTTAACTGTGGAGAGCTAGTTAATCATATATACCACTAAGAACTTTACAAAGCTGATAGTATATTCTCTCGTTTAATGTTCACCACAAAACTCTGAGGTGATTATCCTAATGTTATCCTAATATTGGGAAGTTGAGTCCAGCCCCACCAGCCTGAATGTGCCTGATTTCCCCTAATGTTAGGAAACCAAGGCTCAATATAGTGAAAGTGGCTTTTGCAAGTGGTAGACAAGGGATTCAACATGCATAACTGTACTTCAGACACTTCATGGAACATACTAATGAGAAACAACCAGCATGTTCTTCTGACTGGTGTGTGTGACTTTGAAGAATGGATGTATACATTAGTTGTCTCATATTCAATATTATCTTACAACTTTATATATTAAAAAGTTATAAACTCAGTATGAAGCAGTTTATTTTTACCAAAACCAATAATCTGAACATAAATACTGATAAGAAAACTTGCTCTAGCATTCTTTAAATTCTAAATGAAAACTAGCCAGTGAGACCAGAATTGAAAAAACGAACCTTGATCTTTCACAATTTGAAATTTCCAAATAAAAGCAGTAATACTTTACCTGGCTTCTCCTACATCATTGTTTTCAGGGTGTAGAACATCCTTTCTTAATCAGAATTTTACATCTCTAAGCTTACTTCCTCCCCAGGGCACACCTCAGTGCTCCCTTCTTTCTCTGTTGTCCTCCTAGCACAGATGCCTCAAGGTCGCATTTCTTTTAGTTTGGTTTCACTTCAATATTCCAACATGTAGAACAGCAAGAGGTACACAATATAATCCCAGAGCAATCTTTGTTGAATGAATAAATAAATGACAGAGAAACAGAACAGAACACAATCCCATCACTCACAAGAGTCTGTAGTTGATACACATTTATGAGAAATGTAAAGCAAGGTAGAAAATGTGATAAACACTTTTCTAATAACACAAACAGAAAAGGACATATTGTGTACCTAAAACAATTGGATTCAGTTAGCAAAGTGGATAATAGGCTTTTTTTAAATAGATGAAACTTATCCTTAACATCTCAAAGGCAAAAAATAAAAAAGATTTTTGAGCATTTTCAATCATCATTTTGAGGATAGGCTTGGGATCCAGATGGCAGCCAGCTAGCCTTATGTACTAAAGAAATGTGTATATAGTTGACTCTGTCAATGTCAAGTCAAGCCGAAGGCCATATTCATTAAAAACCAGCCTCTTTATCCTCCCTGGGTTCAGGAAGAGCTCACAGAAGCAAAAGTTCGAAGTGTTCTCTTAGAAAGGAACATGACACAGGCTCCTGCTTCATCCCACCTGGTGTTGGACAAGCGTGCTCGCTCAGGTTGCCCAATATAGCAATCCAAAATACATCCTTCCAGTGAACGTTGAATGACAAACACTTTTTTCAGCGTGTGTGTGTGTGTGTGTGTGTGTGTGTGTGTGTGTGTGTGTGTTGTGTTGGTCTGAAATTCAGATTTTTCTGGGCACTCTGTATTTTATCTGGCAACCCCTTGGCGGGAGCTGGGGCCAAAGGACGGAGTTGCCTGGTTACCCTCAGGAGCTAGGCCATCAGAGTGCTGAGAAGGCAAGGATAAGAGACAGGGGCAGGAAGCTGTCTCTAGGACACGGTCAGTCAACAAGGCAGGGCACAGGCAGTCCTCCCTTCCGCTGCAGAGGAGCCGTGTTTGGAAACAAGACATCCCCATTCCTGACACCCAAATAAAACTCTGGGTAGTTTTCCATTTTCTTCTCTGTTTCCTCACGAAACTAGCGATTTCTCCTTCATCACTTTTGGTAGCAGTGACAGTTGTCCTCAAGCCTGGCTGACTCAGAGCGCACAAGAGACCATTCTCTGTGTGGCTATATGTGTTTGTGTGGATGTGTGTGCACATGTGCCTAGGTGTGAATATTCAAGAGTATGAATATGGAGGGCAAAGGTCAACCTTGGGTACTGTTGTTCATCTTGGTTCTTGGCACAGGGTTTCTGACTGGTCCAGGCTTGTGGATGTGGGAAGGCTGGCTGATCAGAGAGCCCCAGGGACTTGCCTATCACTGTCTTCCTAGCACTGGGATTACAATCATGTGCCATAATGCTTGCCATTTTTATATGTGCTCTAGGGAGCAAGTTCAGTTCCTCCTCATGCTTGCAAGACAAGTACACATTATTGATTGGGACATACTTATCAATGGAAGAGCCTAGGCCGGCAAGATGACTCAGTGAAAAAAGTGATTACTGAGCCTGCCTGATGACATAAGTTCAAATCCCACAACCCACATGAAAGTAGAAAACAAGAACCAACTTCTGAAATGTGTCCTCTGACCTCCATACATGCGTGATGACATGTGGGTATTCATACACACCATCATACATGAAAAAACACATGGACACACACTAGTAATAATAGCAACAACAACACATTTGTAAAACTAAGAAGATTCCGAGGTCCCATGTAGCAAGTGTGCTTAGAATTGGGTTTGAAAATCTCTTTGGGGAATTCTTATCATTAGCCATTTGGGAGAAACACTTGTTTCAGGACTGTGCAGGAACATTCAGCTTTATCAGATAGTATGCAACACACGGTAGGGGAGGGACTTGTTTCACAGGACCATCATCAAGGCTGGAACGAAAACTGGCTCACCCATGAGTCATAGCTATTGAGAAATAGGGCCACAGTGCCATGGAGAGCAGGATAAACAGCCTGCCAAGTGCAGGGGTGACACACCAGCAGCTTAGGGCAGAAGCAGGCAAACAGGAGCACGTCTGAGATGAAGATAAAAGCACTGAAGAGTCTAAAGATGAAGCAGCATGGCTGCTGCCTACAAGTTCCCAAAACTCACCAAGAACAAGGAGGAGAGAGGATAACAGTTAAGATAGCTCCATGAAGCAGAGATAATAACAGCAGTCGGTACGTTTAAAGGGGATTTAATGTAGGGAATTAGTTTCAGTGTCTAAGAAGAACTGAAAGTGATGGAGAAATGAGGAAATGCGGAGTTTAGCAATTGCAGAAAATGATTGCCACATCTTGGTTCAGAGGAACAGAAGTTCACAACTTTGCCTGAGCCCCAGGAGCCCCAAGAACCCCGCTAGCACCACTGATGTGCAAGCTAGACACGGAGGAAAAAATGACCCCGTGGTTTTCCCTTTTCTTTCCTCTCTCATTGACTCCTTCCATTTACCATGTGTAGCCAAAACTTAATAGTAAATGGACTCTAGAACACAGTAGATGGAAGGGAGAGAGAGAGAGAGAGAGAGAGAGAGAGAGAGAGAGAGAGAGAGAGAGAGAGAGAGAGAGAGAAAAGAAGAAGAAGAAGGAGGAGGAGGAGGAGGAGGGAGGAAGAAGGAAGGCAGGGAGGAAGGGAGGAAGGAAGGAAGGAAGGAGGAAAGGAAATGTATTTGAATACAACAACAAACAATAGATTCAAATGGTTGGTGATAGATTGTACAGGACAGATAAGGATAGCGTCTACTTTGTTGGAGTTCTACCATCGCAAAATGGAGCATTATATTAATATGAGTCTAGGGTGCATGGTTGGGAGATGGCTCAATCTGTAAAGTACTTTCCAGTTAAGCATGAGAACTTAAGCTCAATCCCAACATCCATGAAAGACCCAGGTGTGGCGTCAACCTCCACAGGTATGTGCATCACTTTCTCACCGACTGCTAGTGCTACAGCTGAAAATATGTGATCCCTCGTATAAATAGTTAGGATACTAGGTTTCCTAGGACTGGTGTAGCTGGATCTATCACTGGTATATGATCCTGGCATATAATAGAGGGTTCTGGTATCATAGAAGGCATAGAAAACATTGCTCTGCAACGGATTTAATGAAGGGACTCTCTGCAGAGTGTGGATTGATAGCTTGTGATGCATCCAGGAGACATATTGTGGGAGCTGGTGAAGTGAGATGGGACTGTCAAATGAGAATCATGGAGAATGGCCACTTAAGAGCTAGTGTCAGAACGGAAGTGATGCAAAGTTAAGAGTGTGTATATTCTGTTCTTAGTTCTCACTGCTTCTACCTCCATATCTTGTGCCAGCATCTCTCTTTCCTTAAGCTCAACCAGAAGTAAGAGATCCTGAGCCATGAAGTTCTGTGGCTCAGCTTTAAGTGACACACTCTAGAAAAAGAAAGCAAAATGAACACACAAAGAAAACCTTACAGATAATCAGGAGTGAGAGTGGTAATGATCGACCATATCACAGGCACAAAGGGTCTCAACCTTGGATGGAATGAAGAAGGGAGTTGTGGGCAGTGCTACTAGAAGTGAGAGAGAGGAGTGCTGCAGAACTCTGTCTTCGGTGCATGGCATGCCTGTTGTACTATTGATTTCTTAACAGTTTGAATATTATCTAAGACCTGTACAAGACTGAGCCTGTCCACATGATTTCGTGGAGAAAGAAGGGGCTCATAGATTCTATCACTGGAGGTTTATGGGCAGCTAATGGCTACTGGGGCTATATAGTTTTCTCAGTGGTATAACCACTGGTGGTGCACCTATGGTCTTATAAATACCTTCCCACAGATGCTTCTACCAGGAACCCTAAATAAACACATGGCTTACAAAGAAAGACATGCTATTAGAAGGAGAATGAGTTGGGAAGGGGAAGTTAGTGAGGAAAGGAGGGTAAAGGTGCGAATATGATCAGAATAGGTTATACACACATTAAAATAATGCAAGCCATTATTGTGTACAATTAATATGCACTATAAACAAAAAACAAAATATTAAATATGTGAAAAGAACAAGACAGTTGTTTATTCTCTAATTGCCCAGACAGAATCCTAAACCATACCTCACCAGCTATGCTGAGCCAAAACTCACTGGCCGATGCTGAACTGCACCCCACTGGCTAGTGCTCGCACTGTCTCATTGGTTAGTGGCACCGGAAGACCTTCCCTTTCAAAACTAAGACAGAGAGCTAATTGGTCTCAAAATGAAGACTCTGCTCCTGAGGCAGCCCAGGTCTCTCTCCCACTCAAGACCAGAGGGTCTTAAGTTTTAGGAATTTTGTTTGCTCCCTGTCAGACATAGTTATCAACAGAAATAAAATTAATAAACTCTAAATTAAAGATCTTGCATTAAAAACAAAAAAAGAAATTGAGTTTAACATAAAATAAATAGTCATAAATACGTAAAATTCCCTACTTTCTTATTATTTTATTCTTTATTAATAATACCTATGAGACTATGCATGGCTACTGGATCTACAATCTGGAAATACTATGATAGTGTGTTATTATTGTGCTTAAGCTCCACATACCCACATTTAATGTCTTGATACAGATAGAGTCAATTGGCTATGGCAGGAATATTTACACCACGGAAATAGGCATATACTAAAAATAAATATCAGTTGTTGTTTCTAGAGTGCTGATTGTTACATTTTTACCAGAAAAACACTGGAGTCTCCTACTCCCCCGTCAAATCCTGTCCAAATTTGGAACAAAGAAAAGAAAAAAATGATGACACGTACCCTCTTGCGCCTTTGTTTCCTTGGCATGTAGATCTACTCAAGAGGTGACTGTGGCTATAGCTGTGTTGTTTTCTTTTATACTTGACAGCCCATCTACATAAACAAAATTACCTTTTCCCATTAAAAGCCTTTAAATAATCCAGGTAGAGTAAACCCAATGCCTTGAAACAGGAAGGTGAACTGAAGCGCGGCTGAGGAGCTGAGGAGTAGAAGTCGGGGTAGATAGTGTCTGAGAGTGGGGTGCAGAGAGAACTCTGAAAGTGTTGGATGGGGATATTGTTCACAAACATTCTACTTCTAAGAGAAAAAACCATAAGGGGAATGAGGAAAGCTTAAAAGTTAAGTTTAGATTTGGAGTTTTAGTAATGTGACTCTGGGGAAGCGATGATATCCATCTCATAAAGCGAGGGCCAGTGCCAGCATGCCACAGTGCTCTAAAGCAGCTGAGAGCACTCATTCATTTACGGACTCACTGATATTCATTCAGTGTATCCAGACAACATGATAAAGAAAGCCACAGCAACCCTGTCCTCAAGGCCATCAGAGAACACAGGAGAGAAGCACATTAAATAATTGGACTTTAATTTCACTGTTGCATCGATGAGCTTCCTGCAGGAATATTTGTGCCAATTAGGCTAAGCCAGGAAGATCAAAAAGCATTTAGGGACTAGCTACCAAGAAGAGACTTGATACCCTATGAGCATATCCAGGGGGAAGTGTCCCCCTCAGCCACAGTCATAGGGGAAGAGGAGTAAGGGGAAAATGGGAGGGAGAGAGGAATGGGAGGATACAAGGGATGGGCTAACAATTGAGATGTAATATGATTAAATTAATAAAATAAATTTAAAAATTAAAAAATAAAAAATATTCGTGTTTTGATCTCTGTTCTATCTTCCGTTCTGTAGCTCACATCAGAGCCTCCTCATATTTCTTAGATTGTTTCCCTTAATTTTTCTCAGAAGACACATGAAGATCTGTTATTCTTTGCTTTGTAGCATTTGCTGAAAGCTGATGAAGGGTGCTCTGCACTCTTTCAAGTAGACAGAAGTGATGGACACAGCACCCTTAGGAGTCTTCATTCACTGTATGACGTAATGCTGTGGCAAGCCCTTGCCCATCAAGGTGTCCCTGATGGAATTGAACCCCAGTAGCTCGGGACTTGCTAGCACACCTGTTTTGCTGGCTTTCCTTTCTTCTTACGTCTACATTTCCCTACAGATATTCTCTGCAACTCTCACACATACCATTTAACACTGAGTGAAATAGAAGGTACAAAAACCAAGAGAATTCCTCTCTTGAGCATTTCTCTCCCACCGGACTCTTCTGTCTTCCCCACACTGAGCACAAATATAAGAACAGACTTCTAGGAATAGATGGATCACTTATAGTGTGACGTCTAAGCCACGGCATTATTCTGAAGGGGAAAGGAGAAACATTAAAAGTCCACCCTAAGCAAAGCAGGTGCAAACTGTATTCACAGATAGCCTTCTCAGAGAAAGGCTAACTCAGGGAAATGTCAAGGGCAGAGTCCTGGTGGATAAACAGGTGGGGCTGAGGAGGCCCCAGAAGCAAGCAGCTCTTCTGTCATAGCCTTGGGATTCTTGGTTTCACAGCCAACAGCAAATCAGACCCAAGGTACACCAGGAGGGAGAGAAGCATCTATCCACAGCCCTCAGAGGAGTGCACAGTTTATCTGAGAAAGCCACACAGATTTGCTTGATTCTGTCATTTCCATTAGGCAGCTGCAGTTTTCTTAACAGCCAAGAAGTACCTAAGGAACGCAGATCATGCCCCCGAGGAGAAATGGTTGACTTTGATGTTGGAACTAGGGGCACTTCAGTGCATTTCTTGTGTGCTGGAGCTGCCATGGAAGAGCTGGGGACAGACAGGGGGATTCCCAGGGAGGGAAGTTTCCATGCAAGCCCTTGCTGCAGAGAGAGAGAGAGAGAGAGAGAGAGAGAGAGAGAGAGAGAGAGAGAGAGAGAGAGAGAGAGAGAGAGAGAGGAGAGAGAGAGATCTGGTTTCAAGCCTGCTTTGCTAATTTCCTAGCTTTTCTTTTTTTTGCTTCCCCCCTAAACATTTAAACTTAAATAGCTATATAAGTTCAAATGCTCTTTTATAGAGTGAAATAAACAGCTTTTATAGCCTGAAAACAGCAGACTTAGAGCTCAACTGCTCACCACTGAAGCAGGCATGTTTAAGCTAAGAAAATAGATGCATTCTCTTCCTTATTGGTGGTTATATTTTTCCCCAAACTAATGGGAGGCAGTATATAAATTAGCTGCCATCCAAGTTGTCAGGGGAAGACATTAATGCAGCCTCTGGGCATTTTGCTGCAAGGCTGCCCCCATCTGGCTCCCACCACAATTCACAGATGGGGAATCCTAGAGAAAACAGGTATGCTTATGGAAGAACTGCAGAGGGTTTGAGGGCAAAGCAAGTTCAGGGTCTGGCTTGGCAGGAAGTGTTTCTCCACCTCCTGGCCACCATGCTTGGCTTCTCATCTGACATATGCAGTGTAATTTTGTTTTAAGTAAAATACGGCCATCCATGATCTCTGAAGTACAAAGCAGAAGCCCAATAGCAGGCCAATAAGGAAGAAGAGCCTTTTTCACTCCAGGGCACTGCAGTGCCATGGGCTTTTCACCCTCTGGGGCCTAGGAAGCAAGTGGAACACTCACCACTGATGGGGACACAAACAAACCCATACACACACACACACACACACACACACACACACACACACACACACACTACATCACATCACACCGGAAGGCAGTCCTAAAGAACTCATCTTAACTACTGTGTTTCCAAATATTATAATATTCCGAGCTACTGAGATTTTGGTTTCAACATATAACTTAAACTATAATAATACCCTTCCATAGGCCAATATAATTTTCTGAGAGGTCACCCATGCTCTAGTAGATAGTCCTGTGCCCATGCATATACTGGCAGCACTAAGTGAACTTGGTTAATTTATTAAAAAAAAAAAAAGAAAAGAACAGCTGAAGTCGGGAGGGTAAAGCCACAGGGGTGCAGGGGAGTAATCAGAGGGAAGGGCATGGGGACGAGTTTGGTCACAACTTTTCTGTGCTTGTGTGGATTCTCAAATAATAACAAAGAACTGAGGGAACGGACACTAGGGACATATCAGAGCCTAGATAAAACAGGCTGTGACCAAAACATCACCGAGATGATTTGTGAATAAGAAACTGAGGCAGCTTCTCTCTCAGCTGTTTCCCACACTGGCTCACTCACCGGGCACTGGAATCTCCCTAAGTCTATCGCTACTGTTCTTTATTTTTCAATGTCCTTCCTTTATACAGCCCTTAAATTCTTCAAATTCAAGTCCCAAATTCTAAACGAACCTCTGTTTAGCTCTCTTTAGCCTCCCAATCCCCATCTGGCATAGACAGGTTGAACCCCTTTATGCTCTGTAGGACTCCATGCATGCTTATCCGGTCTCACTTATTCTCTTCTATGATTATACATTGAACATTGAAACAGTAACCATTCTAAGGTATTGAAGACAGGAAACAAGGCAGGGATGTGACATCTAGATCTGGAAAGGTTTGTCATGTAACAGGTCTCCGCCTCCCCCCAAGATTGAACCATTCCATACAGCAGGTAAGCTTCTTAAGAGAGAAGTAAACAAAATAGCTTCAGGAAGTCCCTGAAACTGATAAGACTTGACTCACTAGGCCCCCCCACCCCCCGCCAGTGTAAGAAAATAAAAGCTGAAAGTCCTCATGCAAGCCAGGCTGCGAAGAAGACTCTGAGACCAACCAGACCTGCTGCCTTGGAGAAGTAGTTAACAGCCAAGCGGCTGGAGCTGCCAAAACTGCCCAGAAAAGGTTTAGGCTAGAATCACTTGGAAAGGACACGCTCCAACCTGTTGAGCTGCCTTCAGGCTATGCAGTTTGCTCTGGGTTTCCTAGCTTTTCTAAGCTTTTAGCTGTGTTGGGATGGGCCTTGATGATGTATATGGGCTTTGAATCATTTCTGCTCCTATCAAGTAACCCCTCACCCACACTCATGGTTCACCAAGTTGGACTTTGGTGTCATCCACACTTTAGTTTCTTTAGGGACCCTTTCCCAGGGTGAGTAAACATGTGTAGCATCTCCCCAGGAAAAATTGCATCATACAACAAGGTGGAAAGCCAACAAGCACCATCTAAACCCTTAGCAAGGCCTGAAGAAAGGCAAGACTCTGTGGGGACCATCTCCAGTTTGGAGTTCATCTCAAACTTCCCTAGAACTACCTAGAACTGCTTAGGGAGGCACAACCCACTCAACCCTGAAAAGAGCAATGCTCAGACATTCCAAATCAGCCCAAGGAATATCTTGCAATATGTGTTCTTTCCCCAGGCTTCCAAATTACCAAGCTGCTCCCATCTGTCACTTTGTGGTGAATAAGTTCAGAGGGATTCCTTGGAAAGACTGAATTGGGGCTTTGTGTTTTTGAGCCAACGACCAGAGAGGCCTCTGCTTGCTTCCTTGTCTCAGGCTGCTAGGCAGAGAAAATAGAAGGACACAGCCTTCTGTAATCTAATCTGAGATGAGGTCATGCCAGTGTGTGTGTGTGTGTGTGTGTGTGTGTGTGTGTGTGTGTGTACATTTTTATGTTAAAGAGAATTGTATGCCAGGCCCTGGGAGGATCACCAGGGCATGGACAATATACTTCTATTGGGAATATGCATTTTAGTCTTTTCGATGATTTTCTTCATCCTGGGTAGGCTGGATTAGCCCGTTCAAGTGTTATCGCATTTCAAAATTACACTTAGCAATACAGGTATGGTGACTGTCACCCTCAGTTGCATGTAAGCAAACAGAGGCTCAGGGATGAAACAGATTGCTAAGGGAGGACAAGTGCGGCATTTCCATCATAGCCTGTTCAAGTCTGAGCGTACACTCTAACCACAGTTCTGAATCCCTTCGGGGGCTTGGCACCTCAGTATGCCTGACTGTTTCTCCCATTCACTCACCTCTGGAAGGGGGAAGGCAGGCACCCACAATTCTTAGCATTCACCAGGCTTAGTCAGTTAGTAGTGGGTACTTCCTAAATGGAGAGAGGTATGGTCAGAGGCACAGCTCAGCACACTTTTCCCAGTTCATGTAAGTTGTCTCAGTGTTCTGTTGGCTTTGGAATGAACCCTTTGTCACTTTTAAACATCCCTGTATAGGGGCCTTACTTACCTCGGTGCTTGGAATATAGCAGTTTGAGAAATATTGGTCGTACTAAAATACAGACATCTAACTGCAGAGCATTACCGTGCCAAGGCTGAGATGGTACCCCTTAAACACAGTCTGTACTTCTCAGAAAAATCAAGTGAAGTCCCTTCAGAGAACAGTACCCCAAGTCTAACTGCCTGACCCAATATTTCAGAAATATATTTCAGCAATGTTTCCTGTGTTTTGTCCATGTTTCGACCTGTTGCCACCCAGCCTGAGAGCTTTGTGTTGGTCCCGGGCCCCCGGCTGTATCCACCCAGCCTGTTTCCCCAGCCTTCCTTTTTTCCCCTCCGCACTCCCCACACGTGTCTCCTCCATTTTCTGCCTCTAGTCATTAATAATGCTCACTCCTGATGAAAAGCCCAGCTCTGTGGGAATCCATGGCGAAGGAATGCCAGCAGCTGCCAGGCCTGGGTCATGCCAGGGTCAGTGGCCTGGTCGCTTTCTGTGGTTTCTGTTGGCCCAGGTTTAAAGGTTTTTCATCAGCGCCAGCCATACCCCCATCCGTGCAGGCCTACACCTTTGATCCTTTGCAGGCCTCTGACCATAACCACATCCGAGGAGCTTGTAACTTGTAAACTGCTGTATCTGCCTTCTTTGGATGCCCATGATACTGTTTTTCTCCTCCATGTTGCAGTGAAAGGCACCACATATTGCTAGCCATAGCCAAGGTGTCTGGGTTCTTTGTCTGCCTGGCTAGCTTCTGTTCACACTTTACATCTCAACAGTCAAGCCGTCGCTGCTGAGGACCGCCCCAGTCTCGAAACAGAGCTTATTGCAAGGTAAATTGTGAGACTGACTTTTACTTTGGTGTCTATGTCCACAAGGCCAGGTCCCATGTGTGACTGCCAGCCACCGTCTCCCCAGTGGCTGGTACTGGGTGGGCCTAATGTTGCCGGACACCTGAGTGCCTTTCCTCTGTGCCAGGCTTTATGTGACAGGGTGTGGCTACTCACATGCTTCCAGAAACAGACAGAAAGGGGGGGGGGGTGTTTCAGTCTTGTTTCCTGCTGGAGCATGTTTCAACGCTATGTAGTGTTCTAGCTGGTGCAATAAAGTTCACAAATTCTCTCAGATAGATCACTGGAGATAGATACTGTCACTGAAGACCAGTGACAATAGCTGTTGATTTTAAGTGGTTACTTTATTACCCTAAGATGAGTTGTTGATTGTTATGACCAAAGAAGACTGACTGAGAGTAGAATTATAGTGGTGATTATTTTTGATGAATATTCTGTGCATGAGTTGAGTGAGGAACTTTATATAGCAAAGCATCTAATAAATACACGAGAAGTCACTTCTCAAACAGCGATCCGGTGTCTGAAAAACCATTTAGAAACATTACTTTTGCAGGGTTTGGTGAGGGCTGCCAGTTTATTCTGTCTTCTTTCTCAGCTCAGTATTTTATGGTATGCCTGTGTTTTCTATATGTCTCACTGCAATTTTATATAGCCAACATCTTCACAGAGAGAAACCTATACAAAGACATACATATGCATGTGATATAGACATAGCTAAGTATAGACATCAGGACTCTTGGGCCTACAGTGAAAAGAAAAACTTTATCTCTAATCAGTCCTAATGGCACACAGTGGTAATCCCAGTCACTGTAGAGGGGGTTCAAGGCTAGCCTGGAACAATATAAAACATTATCCTGCAAGGAAGGAAGGAAAGGAGGAAAGAAGAAAGGGAGGAAGGAAGGAGGGAAGGGAAAAGGAAGAGAAGAGAAGGAGGAAGGACAGACGTGAGGAAGGAAGGAGAAATTTAAAAAGAAAACTCAGATTTGCTTAAATGTTGAAAGGAGTTCAATACTTCACACAAGTCCAGAGTGGCAAAGTCTCTACCTCAGAGATTATGACAGAGTTTTAAATGTTACTACAAGGACTCATACAAGTTTACATACTTTTTCTTGCTTCTTAGCTTCCAGGAGATACTTTTTTTAGTTCTTCTCTGTGTCTGATGGAGGTTACCAACGTCGACTGAGGTTTTCTCCTTCCTGCTTTGCACTCGGTTGAGGACCCCTAGGTGTGGGAGGCTGCTTTTATTCTGTGAAGAAATGGATCTATTTCTGCTTGCACATCCCTACACTGCCTGAGTTCATCCTGGAGTAAGTCACTGTGGTCAAGTAGAATGGTCTGGTTGTCCTAAGCCAGTGAGGGGTCCCTGATGCATATCCATCTTATCTCCAGAGCACAGTGAAGACACGGATGGGATGAATTCCCCAACTGGGAAACAGTACAGTGTTGGGTACCAGGAGTAAAACTAAGAAACATCCTTGCTACGACTTAGCAATAAAAACCCATCTGTTTATTAGTCGGTTCATTGATAGGCATACAGTCTGCAAATTGCCGTGAACTAAAAGCTGACGATTCATAGGATACAGAAAGACAAGTGCTGGGGAAGACCTCTCAGCCCCCTACTTCTGCATGAACCTTCCAGGAGATAAAAAAAAATAAAACCCAGAAAGCCTGTTTACATCAGAGGCACCCAACCAAAGAAAAGATTCCTACCAAATCCAGCTTGGTGAAGCAGTGAGGTTTGGGGTGGGGTGGGGGTCACTTGCAGAAGCATGGATGGCTCTGGCAGCTATACCACAGGAAGTCCCACCTTCCAGTATGGAGGACTCGGGAAACATTGCCGCACTGAAGAGTCCCACACCCTGTCAATCTTATGGGGAACTCCTGAGCCTCCTGGGATTCCCCACTCATGAGGCAATGTTAATAGGCCAGATTTCACGAGGGCTTCTTGCTGGTCACAGCTGTTCTGCACGACGGCAATGGTCACGTCTAATACAGAGAGAACAGCTACACCTGCCGACTGTATACCAGAATGAGACTAATATTTATAAAGTCCGCTGGGAGGACCTCTAAGAGGAGGTCGCTATGGAGATATGAACAGTGCACATAGTCCTGGACCTTTAAAGATGCCTCTTTTCCTGCCATAAGGAAGGGTGAGGTGAGTAGAGGGACCTCACCGCAGCAGAGGAAGCAAAGCCATCCAGCGTCAGGGTAGGTCCACAAGAAGGCTGAGCTCAGGATGCAAGGTTGTAAGTGGGAGGAGGGAGGGGAGGAAGAGGAACACATGTGACAGGCAGATGTATGACTGTTCAAAGCAGTCCATTGTTTTATAAGAGGTGGTTCTTAACTGCACATCAGAGAGAAATAGATACACAGAAAAAAGTAATTTAGCCACTTATCTTTCACCATAAAAAGAAAAACAGTAATACGGCTTACATTTTAAAATGTGGAAAAAAATTTTTAAACCTCTTGGCAGAGGAAAACTACTATAAAGTGTTACATAAAAGCCAAAATTCATAATAGCTAAAACCGTGGTAAAAGCATTTAATTTCTTAAAATTAAAAGAAAACTTAGATAATATTAATTGAAGAAGCTGTTAGACACACATATAAAAAAACATATGTTTAATATTATCAGTGTATAAAAAGATTCTAGAAGTGGTCTAGAAAAGGGAATATACACAGACAAATATCATAGAAATAATAAATAACATGATCATGACAACATCCTTAATCTCTTTTGTAATAAGATGAGTAAAAATCACACTATGACTTTTCAATCTATTTGAGGAGGGTAAATCAACATTTGTTATTTTAGTGTATATTGTACAATATACACCCTAGCAGGCAAATATTAAGTAAAGGACTGATCTCCAGACAGTGTTATTCAGGGGATTAAAATTCGTGCTGTGAATATATGAATATATATATATATATATATATATCTCCATGTAGGAAGAGAGAAACTTGCAGACATACCTAACCTGTGAATAATTTATACACACATGTACCCCATGTACTTTCAAGACAAAAGAGCTGAAGCTACTATGTGCAAATGCCAGAATATCATTGTTAGCAGGGAGTAGTAAAAGGGTAGACGTTCTCCTCCGTTTTTGCTCTGCTCATTTTTTCCTTTCTTTTTTTTTTTTTTTTTTTTTTTTATTCTCTTAGTAAAATGTTGAAATGTTACCTATAAAGAAAATACATTGTGTCCACTTACCTGCTGAATTTAGTCAATCATTTCACTGGGACACTGAATGTGATGTCACATGTGGAACTTTGTGGAAGGAAGAGATAAGAGGTAGAGATGAAGAAACAAAGACGGAGAAGTGTAAACTGTGGTCGGGAACATGAGGCCATGTCTGACTATGCTTTGTAGGAGCATGGGTCACATACCAGGTTACTCCAGGTTTATGTATTCATACACTCCAAAGGAACACTGAGTGGGTGGGCGGGTGAGGACAGAATTGGATGGCAGCCCTTTGATAGACAGAGATTCACTTTCTACAAAAGTTTGAAGTAACTTTCCCATTTTGAAGATCAATATACGGTCTGAACAGGAAGCACACGTTTGCCCTCAATATTGAAGACTGTCTCAGAAGTGGCTACAGGTAGTTCACAGAGAGCATCCCTCCTCAGTAGAAAAGGAACTGGAGCAACAGAGGCTCACTTCTTTTTTCCCTGGAGGCTCTTAAATAGTGTGTACTCTGAGCTATGTGGAGTTTATTCTGTGTATGACTATTCACACGAACAAGAACGCACAGCTACTGTGCACTTGTACGATAAAAACTGCACAGCTGCTGAGAGTCAGAGTGTGTACTGACTATGCATATATTAGCTATTGGCCTTGGAATTTGTATATTCACCACCTTTATTGCACATCTTATATCTAATATCAAACACAGAGAGGCTAGAAGATTGAGGAGGAAGGCCCTGAGGGTTAGGCAGGAGGAAAGAAGACAAACAAAAGAGAAAACAAGCTGCCTTGTGTGGATCACGACCAAGAGTGAGGTGACATTTGAAAGACGTCCTTTTAACTCATCAATCATTTGTTGGGCAGTTTCTGTGTTAAGGAACAGAACCCCAGAGGGTTAAGTGGAAAGTGAGATTCACACATCTAATGCCAAGGAGCTCAGAAGAAGTGGTTTCCAGCTTTCACATTTGCTCCAATGATCAGGGACAAATCTGCCTAAGAAGTATTCTCGGTGTCACAAGTTCACAAATGACTCTGTCTGTCTAGTTCAGGAAAGTAAGACCTCACCTTGCCAGGAGGGAGAGGTACACCCATGGCCAGAGGCATCGCTGAAGGTGGGGACTTAGCATTCAGAAGGAAACATTTCTCCTGAGAGATTGAGATCATAGGAGCCTGGAATCTGAGTGTCTCTGTTGCTTGCTCAACTTTTTCCAAGAGATATGATTAAATGTCTTTTCAACCCAGATAAGGAGCTAATGGGAGACCAAACTAATGATTTTACTAAAGTCTAATCTGGCATGCCAATGAGCCTGTTGGAGTTATGTACAGAAGCCAGGATGATTCACAAGGCAGGTGCATGACTAGAAGGCCCACCCAGTCCATTCGATGTGTAAAAGAAGTTTCAACCGGGATGTCTCTGCGAGGGTTACAATCAGTTCAAGAGACATGAGAGTCTTCTCTCCCTCACAATGATTTATTACTTCCATAACCCTGGAGAGTAGCCTAGTAAATTTTGTTACTTTTTGGAACTTCCTGGGAGCTGTGAGTTATTTACTTTCTGCATTACATGAGCCTCTCTCTTCTTTAAAGAATGGTCTGGTGTGCTTTAGAGACTGCTACTAGTAGGCTGTATATGCGAAAGTGAACAAAAGTCCGGATTGGGATGCATCAATCCCCATTCTTCAAGAGAGAAGGACATTAGATCTTTAAAATATCTCAGTCAAATGAGCCACAAAAACAATAGGAAAACCAAAAGGCCTATCAGTGGGACAGGTAGAGCATTGTATTATACAATAATGTACTAATAGGGTTACTATTGCTGTGATGAAATTCCATGACCAAAAGCAAGTTAAGGAGGAAACAGTTTTCTTTGTTTGTTTGTTTTGTTTTTTGTTTTTTTTACTTATAGGTCCATCTCATTGTCCATCACTTGAGGAAGTCAAGGCAGGAACCTGGAGGCAGGAGCTGATACAGAGGCCATGGAGGGGTACTGCTTACTGACTTGTTCCTCCTGGCTTGCTCAGCCTGCTTTCTTATAGAACCCAGGATCACCAGCCCAGGGTGGACACCTTCCCCCATCAATCATTTTCTCAGTTGAGGGTCCCTTCTCTCAGATGACTCCAAGTTATGTAGAGTTGACACAAAACCAGCCCACACAATAACAAAAGGAGTCCAGCATGAAGACAACACACTGAATAGGTTTCTGAATATGGAGCTTCAGGCCAGGAAATGCAACTATAAGTTAAAGCTCAGAGTCACCTCATGTGGAGGGTATTGACTGTAAAACAGTAGACGGGAGGTCTCTGGATTGCTAGAACCTTCTATAGCCTACCATAAGTAGTGCTTACGTGGATGTCTACATCAATCGATACGGTGATCTTTATGTCTTTGTTGGCTTCACGTAACTTATGTGTGAATATCTGACAACCTGGAAAGAAAAGATTCTAATATTCCCTTGAGTATATTCCTAAAAATAATATGTATGAAAGTAAAATAGTTAGAAATGGAATAACCAGGGCTGGAGAGATAGCTCTGCAGGTAAGAACAGCTGCTCCCCAAACACGAGGACCTGAGCTCAGGTCCCTGATGCCCATGTAAAAGGCCAGGCACGGCCAGGCATATCTTTAACGTCACTGCTGTGGGAAAGGTGGAAATGGTATCAAATGCAGAGCTTCAGTTCCAGGGAGAGATCCTGTCTCAAGGGAGTAAGGCAGAGTGCAAAAGAGGAGGTAATGCAACGTCTCCCTCTGACCTCTGCCTGTGCACAGAGGAAGAAGATACCCAGCATCTTCTAGCGTCTGCCTACACCCGCACACATATGGATACACACGTGAACACAGCACATGCATGAATTAAAATAATGTGATCATCAATTTATGTGTCCTTAAAGTTATTCAATTCCTACAAAGCCAGGACAAATTATACATCTCCAGATCTCATTAATAATATGTTAGTAGCTTTATGCATATTTTCACTAAATGTAAGCATTAAGCCAGGAAAAGCATCCGATTAAAAGGAATGGTGAGGGAGCGTGTTTCTATAATGCTTGTCGTGCACTGGGCAGGGACTAAGGCCATAAGGTACCTCGATTACACATCAAAGCTATGAGCAAGCATACTATTAGGATCACTCCAATATTACGGGGTTGGGGAGGAAGCAATAAGGTTGTTAATTATTATCTGAGGCCACATAGCCTGCTACTAGCATCAGTGGTTTTATCTTTTCAAAGTGTCACAGCAATGCTTTCTCTCTCTCTCTCTCTTTCCCTCCCTTCCTCTCTCTCTCTCTCTCTCTCTCTCTCTCTCTCTCTCTCTCTCTCTCTCTCTCTCTCCCTCTCTCTCTCTCTCTCTGTGTGTGTGTTTATGTGCATACTTTGTTTTCTTCAGCATATTTTTGCAGAATCATGACATTTTTACTTTTGTTTGCTTGTTCTGTTTTTACATGAAAAGAGGACTTGAAAATAGAACTTAGACGTTTTGTAAAGCTTTGCTTTCTTCTCTATACAAAGTTTGAAGATTTTTGTTTTTGTTTGTTTGTTTTTTAACATATTGATGAAGCTAGCTGTATTAACTACTTTCCTGTTGCTGGGATAAAACACTATGACCAAGGCAGCTTATGAAAGAAAGAGTTTATTTTGGCTCATGGTCCCGAGGGAAGCAAGTCAATCATGGTGGAGAGGCACAGCAGCAACAGGCATGGCAACAGGAACAGGAAGCTCAGATTTCACACCTTATACCACAAGCATGAGGTAGAGACCAAACTGAAAGCGGGGCAAGGCTATCAATTCTCAAAGCCCATCCCCAGTGATGTACTTCCTCCAGCAAAATTGCACCTCCCCACAACCTCTCCAGACACAGCCACCAACTGGAGACCAAGTATTCAAATACCTGAGCGTCTGGAGGACGTTCCTCATGTGAAGCCATCACAGGAGCTACTCGGTGGGTGTGCACCGAGGGCATCTTAGTTTCTGCTACCTTGTCATCATGAGAGGGCTGTGCTGCAACATCTCTTCATGGGTGCATTGCTGCCCTCAGATTCAGTAGAGTTCTCTAAACATTTAATGATGGAACAATGTATGTGTGTGTCTCAAAGGTTGATCGATTTGGCGAAGTGCCCTGCACTTCTTGCTCCAAGGGGCTTAAGAGGGGAGTTTTTTTTGAGGATCAGTTTCAAATGTCTCCACTCCAGCTAAGAACAGTGGAGGTAGTAGACTGAGTGGGGTCTAATTCCCAGCTGGCCGCAAGCCTATGTTTATAATGCCCATCATCATCTGCGCAGAACGGTGATTGGCTGGTAAACAAGCTCGGTCATAGTCTTCCTAAGATCACAGGGGTTGGACCGGCATGATTTTTGTCCCTTATTTTGATTGTCCCTGACAGATATATGAGGCACATATGGCTGATAGAATGGTGACTGGGCAGCTTGAATTTTTAGAGGGAAATTATGAATCCGCTGTGATTCTAACCCTTTTTTTTTTTTTTTTTTTTTTCCAGCAAAGGTCACGAAAACCACTGAGCGGAGATCAGAATCTTGAAATCCAAAGCTGATGCATGAGCCTCAGAACCAGACATCTGTGTGCAGAATAACAGGTAAGGAAACAGTCAATGTAGATAAACCCGAAAGCCTGGGGCTCACTGGGTACCGCCCCTTTTAATAAAGCGGGTGCCCTGAGAGACCATGGTAAAGAAAGGTAGTGACACAAAACGGATGGGTCAATGGGCCAAACTAAATGTTACTGTATGACTAAGCGGAGGATGTTCTATTTAGTTCCTACCTTAAAATCTACATTCATGGAGATTGAATTAATGAGATTTTACTATGCAGAACTCTGAACTCACAGAATAGATAAATCAGTAGAGGTTCAGCATGAGGTTCAGAAATCACTCAGGGCTTCATTTTAGAACCTTCCTTTGTAGCTCCATTTAGAATAAGATTTAATTTGCTGGGGCAGCTGCAGTCCCAGGGTGGGGTGGGGGGGACTCGATTTCCTGGCAGACTTGCCATTTATGGGCTGTGAGATCTAGGAGGAATAATACCTCCTTCACAGGTGTTAATGTTAGCACTGAAACAGATGATGCCTGTGAGGGCCTGGGGAAGCCAGAGGGCAGTAACAAATGTGCAAGCTTGGCTTTCCAGGCCACGGCAGCCCTGGGAGGTAAAGCAGGTCAAATGTAAGCGTCACCAGCTTGCCCAGCTGAGTGATGGAATGTCCAACCCTCAGGCATCTTGGGGTTCTTCCCCAAGGTGTCTTTGTATTCTTACAAACATGAATGCCTCCGCCAAGGCATTCTTAGTGTGTCTTGCTTCTTCTTTCACTGGTACCGCTAGAGTCTTCCATTCATGGAGAAGATGGAGGTGCATATGGCCTGGCCAGGTTATGGAGCTTGCCTGTCTATGTGGCTGTGTCTTTATACTAAGCAAACTGTAACTCGAAACGAAAAGGCCAGTGCTTTGGCTGCCTGTGGCTCCATAACAGATCATCTCACATGCTGAGCTGCTTCAGTGATTTTGTTCCTAAATCTATAGATCAAATTGGATTCAAACTTAACAGAAAGGGCATTTCAGGTCTGTGAAGACACGGAAGCTCATTGACTTGCCTCTCTAGCAAATGATGCTCTCTGATAGCCTGAGGCCCAGTTAGGGTTGAGACAAAACACCCTTCTGTGGCCTTCATATGTAGCTGATTAACTGTATGCAAATGTGTGGGGTCTGTGCTCCAAGAGAGTAGATGCCCATGCTTGAGAGAGGGAGAGGGATTGCCTCTTACCACCTACCTTCACTAAAACATATGGTGTCTGCTACAAACGAGTCATGTATAACTTTGAAGGACGGTGTGTAGTCAAGGGTAAAAGAATTAGACCCCCTCTCATGGTGGGAGCATCAATAATTTACATATATATATATTTTTTTTTAAACCACCACCGCTTTATACCCAAGCCAGTAAGTATTACATTCTGTGACATGGACTAAAAACATGTCTGGCCCAGCATTAGCAGTTACTGAGTCTCTATTGTGATTTATTAATGCAGGACCTCTTGCCAGCTTATTGGCAGGGGTTTCTTACAGTCCACTTCAAAACTCAGACACGTGGCCCCTGGTGAAAAATTGGGGAAATACCGTTCTTCTGTACCCAGAATCATGCTTCCATTTATGGACTGAGTGGTTGACCACTATTGTGTAGCTAGAGCTACTTTCAAGTCCTACATCACCTGTCTGGGTAGAATTCACCTGACCTCTGTAGACTGAGCAGCTTCTTCCTGGGGCCCTGGATTAACCAGGGCATGGTGAGCTCATGAGACAGGTGAGAGCAAGCAGAAACAGGTGAGGGCTCTTGAGTCCTATCACTGAATCAACTCACTGCTACCTCCACCCACATGCCATTGGCTAGATCAGAACAAGATATCATCTCTAAAGTCAAAGATCAGGGATACATCCTGCATCCCTGAGCATCTTTAGAAGATGCGGGGGAGGGTGATGAGTAAAAGCCAGTTTTATATGAAGAACCGGAGTCAGTTTTTACATGTTGATTTTTCTCTTGTCCTCATGACAAGATCCCTAACTCCAACTTCCATGACAGTTTTGTCAAACAGGTTCCTATATTCCTGCTTGTGGGTGATGCCCCACAGATTCCCTGGGAACCAACAGAAGAGAGTTAGAGCCAACAACTTGCTGTGAGGTTCCTGTGTCCCGAACCACGGTAAACTTTCCTGATCACCAAGGCCCAATGAAGAGGATGCAAATACTTTGGATGTGGGAGTTATCATTTGAATTTGGGAGGCAAATTTTCCTGGCACAATATTATCCAAATCTTGTACTGGTACTATCTTGCTACACAAACCCAAAACTGAGAAACTAGCTACCTCTGCTCCACCATAAGTCTATTTGTAAAGAACTCTTTTAAAATCACCTTTACTGACCTGGGGTATTAGCTTTTCAAACAAACCCCAACATGAGTACCTGAGTTTAAATCCCAGCATCTAGGCTGTAATTCCAGCACTAGGCAAGCAAAACCAGAAGATACCTGCAGCTTTATGGATAACTAGCCTAACTTAATAGGCAAAACAAGTCCCAAGTGTCAAGGAAGGACTGTATTAATAATGATGATGATGATGATAATAATAATAGTAGTAGTAGTAGCAGCAGCAGCAGCAGCAGCAACAACAACAATAGAAAGATGAATAGCCCTGAGGAATGGCATACAAGCTTGACTTCTGACCTTCATGTACAAACAAGCAAATAAAATTGTCTTTCCTTAAGTACAGGACAAGTTACTATTGGGGGTTAGGGTGGAAGTTAGATGGTGGTATTACCATATGCACATACATACATAAATACAGGGAAGCAATTGGAATCAAGCATCCAGAGGTCATCAATGTTATAGCAGTTACACATTTATGTAAATGATATTTCTAAAAACACCAGAATACAACTCCTGGATCTCTTTCTTAAAACTTTATTGATCTTCAGAGAGTATTACATACTAGAGAAAATAACGTACTTGTTACCAAATAGAGAAACGCTTCTTTAACTTGTTGCCATTCCAATTTAAACAAATTCCAGTGTAACAAATATAAACCTTGCAATGTAAGCTTACACGGAATCTGAAAAATAAGTGAAAATAGTAAGCAAATGGTGGCCCTCTGGGAGTCTCTCTCCTCCTCTTTGGTCCCCAGCCATCCCTCTCCCACTAAGTCTTAAGACCAACAGAAGTCAAAAGGTCAGGCTTGGTGAGGGCTAGATCCTGCAATGACAAAGGGCAGAGCTGTTGGGGACATCAGGAAGCTGCAGAAGGCTGAGCAGAGGATGCTTCCAGAGCGTTCTTCAGCACAAAGCTAGTTCTGGAATCCACATCAGAGGTGAATTTGCCTATTCAGAGGGAAGCTACTGGCTTGAGCATCTTCTAGGTGTTTTCGCTCCGTTTTGGATGTCTTCACTGTGGAGGGTCCAGTCAAGTCCACTTGTCCCTGGGCGTGTGAAGCATCTCACAGGAGGCAACCTTCATCTCATAAAGAAAGGTCAAGATTTTAGGAGGGAAAGCTCCCATAGGATGCTAACAATGTGCCTAGTGGCATGGCATGTTGACAATATGCTGAAGCACCTACTTCCAGAATAAATCAGACGCCCCATCTAAATGTCGAGAGGTATCGGAGATTATACTGGGCGGGCTCTTATCACAAAACTCTCAACAAGAAAAACCTCTAAGACACTTCAGCCTGCAGAACCCAAGTGCTAATTGGTTTGCAATTCCCCTAATTAGTGTGTCATCTACCTGGACAGCTTAGCGACTGGCTGGAAGCCCAGACCCTACCCAGCCAAATTCACAGCTCCCACCATTTGGAAGTGTAACAGCAGTGACAATTCTGCACCTTGTCCACATGTGGGCATGCCCACCCCCACATACACACCTTCCTGCTGAGATGTAACAACCCTGTAACACATTCTTACAGTTGCTAACAGTCTCATTAGGCCGTTTGTGTGAGGAAGAAGTGAGGTTGGCTATAACTTTGCTGTAGCTATTTGTGAACAGACTCCAGAGTTTCTCAGACTGGCTTGAAGTTAGGTAAAGCCTGAAGATGGTGGTGGGGGGGAATAGGGGTGCCAAGATGACTGATGGCTTCTAAATATCATTTATACGGTAGATATGAGATGCTAAACGAAGCTCAAACATTACCTTCCTTCCGTTTTCCAAATATTCTCTAGACAGTTGGGATATGTCATTTAGAAAATGGGTTTTATAATGGCAAATAATTGCATGTGAGATAGCTTGGGGTGTAAAGGTGCTTGCCACCAAGTCTCTTCCCAGCGCCCAGATAATGAAAAGGAGAACAAACGCTCACAAATGAACACATGCTCACACAGGAACACATAAATAAATGTACGAAAAAGAAAACAATTACAAATACAATCAGTGCCGTTATAAACTACTCATTCAATGTCAACCTCCACAGAATACTCCTCATCTCCGTACCACATATATCAAAATAGTACAGCATACATTCTAATGTTCATAGAAATAAAGCAACAAATGCCGTGACATTTTCATTATAATTATCAACTCAGTGCTGCCTGTGTTTTACCTTCCTGAAACTAGCCCGCCCTTTGAAATCTGAATGTGGCAGCGGTGGCCTGCCTACATTGTGACAGTGTCTTTTCTATCTGGGAAGCTGGCACTTCAGGCAGCTTGGTTCTCATCCTCACCTCCATTGCATTTGAGTCCTTTGAGCTGTGGGGAAAGCTTTCTTCGTACAAGTTGACTGAAGACGTTACTTGATCTTCATTTGGAATGAACAATTCACATACTCAAAAGGTTTCTCACTTCTTTGAGGCTGGAGAGTTGGCTCGGTGTTGAGAGCACTTGCTGCTCTTGGAGAGGACCAGAGCTCATATCTCAGCATCCATGTTAAGTATTTCATAGATGCCTGTAACTCCAGCTCCAGGTGTTCTGATGCTCTTCTCCAGGATCCCCATGCATCTACACATGCATGTTCACACACACACACACAGACATACATATTCATACCCATAAATAAAAATAAAATTTAAAAAGAAATTTAAAATCTTCCTACATTTTCTTCTTTTTTTTCATTAAAAAAGTGCAAATATGGGGAAATAAAAGGGAAATAATTGTAGTGATTTGTGTTCCAAATATATTCATAGCAGTGCTATTTCTATTGTCAAAACAATAGACACACTGTTGGTCAAATAATTAACAACTTTTTTTAAAATATGGAAAATAACCTGCTTCCCTTTTTCTTTTCCTAAGAGCAAATATCTTTTTTCTGTGTGCAAATGGCCCCAGTGGTCTTCTAGATGGACCTAGATATTAGGACAGTTACACTGGAGACAAACATCACAGCTCACGTTTAATTACAGATACTGTGAGGACTTGTAAAATGACTACATCTAGAGAATAAAGCAGCTCCTATTGAGGTGTTCTTCCATGTCCATTAAAATAGAGCTTAGGCATATTGGGGAAAACTAGGAGATTGACTTAAATAAAGGAAGAAGGAAATGAGACAGTTAGCTATTAAATATGAGGGTGCAAAGAGATAGATAATTGATGTAAAAATGCCAGGCAATATCATTTCAGCAATCAAAATTAATGTAAAAGTCCACAGGGAGCAAAATATCAAAATTTTAAGGAAGTGTGACTTACTGGTTATTGAATTTGGGAAAATTGGACAAAGATATGCCCCACAATATGGTTGGTTATTTTCTTATTATAGTTTGATTTGTGTAATGGTTAATATTTTTGTAGAATATTAAAGTAGTTGAGACAGTACTAAAATTTAACTATAAATGTATTGAATTTGATATCATTTCCAGATTTGTATCCTGTTTGTATCAGAATCGAATGGTGAGTCTTTCATTTCAGCTGAAGATAGTTAACACTTTGGGTTGCCTTTGGATGAATGGAAATTGTCAAGAGATGATTGCAAATGAAACAAGAATTTAACTAGATTTGGAAAGTATTGTTGAAGGATTAATGTCAAAACACATGTTATCCCTTCTGCCTCAGGCTTCAAAAAAGATGTGGCCTGGCAACACCCTGAACAAGAGAGATTGAGACTAGAAGAGTGATTGTGCCCAGAACACAACCAACAGCAAACATTAGCTGTTTCTGCTGCTATCGGTTTCTTCTTATGTGCTCTTCTGGAAAGCTCAATCATGAGGAACTGATGAAGTGGACAGCAAGCTAGGCGAGGGCACAGATTTCAGACGTCTCTTAGGGAGGTTTCTACCTAGCGTTGTAGGATTTCACTCAATACAACTCCACAGTAGCTACAGGACAAATGTCCTGCATTCCCCACTCATAACCATGTGGGAGGGAAAAAAAAGGCCAAATCCGGTAGAAAAGAGAGTTGAATGGGGATGTAGTGGTGTTGCAGAAGGGTTTGAATTTGGATTCAGAGACTTTCTTATAAGCTTAGGCTCAGCCTTGTGAGAATGGACATATTAAAACTTACTTTTCAGTGATGTTTTAGGAATTAAATGCTCTGCTTTTAACAGAGTGGCAGAGGCAGTTCTCAGCACACATTATGCCAAAAATAAACATTTATTAATGGAAAGAGAAGGAAGGAAAGAATGGTTATTTGTTTTCTATTACTGCAGAACAAATTACAACAGCCTTTAATGCCCTACAACTAACCCTACTTTTTGCATAGTCCTAAGAGTTTGGAAGCCCATATGGGCTGCACTGGTTTTTCTGCTCGGCATCGCTCAAAGCTGGACTCAAGGGACAAGCTTCTTCTAAGATACCAGGAAGATCATTCTCCTAAGTGCTTACTCAAGCCTCTGGGAGAATCCAGTTCTTTGTAGCAATAAAAATTGAGGTCTCTTGTTCTTGTCAAATGTCTCACAATAACTACAGAGCTTCTCATTTTTCATAATATCTTCAAAGGTGCATCAAACCCTGACGACCAGGCCAAGCCTGATGGAAAGGCCTATGATCCCAACTACTCAAGAAACTAAGGTAAGAGAAGGATGATTGAACTACATCGTGAGTTCAAGGCCAGCCTAGACATTTCAGTAAACAAAGTACGAAACAAACATATCCTAGTACTGAATTCTCTCTAACGTCTTCAGTCCTGTTTTGTTACCAGCTGGAAACAATTGTCTAGTTTTAAAGGAGCTCACATAATTAGATTAGGGCAACACAGATAATCTTTCTATTTTAAAGCCAAACATACGCTGTGTGATTTCTCCCTGGAGAGACATGAACAAACATCTCCTCACCCTAGTCTGAACACTGATGACTGACCAGAGAAATATGTACCAAAGTCTATCTTAGGAAATTGATGAGTTGATTGAGGTTATTTATAGGAGTATAAGAGATTCAAAGGCAATTGCAAGCACTTTCATATGGACCAGCAGTTCGGATTCACTTTTGCAAAGGCACCTATGTAACCAAAAAGCTCACACCCCCATTGGGAACAACTGGAGAAAGTTGTATCCCTGAAGCTTCCTTGCATGATTTGCAGTGGCCCAGCTAGTCAGATAGTTCTTTGTGACAATTGTTACTGTAAGGATAAGGATGAGGCCTAGTGACTCATGTATGTTTCAGGAGCTTTCCTGAGACTTGCAAGTTGTATATGCTTCCTAGGCCTTATAAGTTTAATTTATTCTTGGATCTTAATGAACCTTACTCCAATAATATATGTGTCAAATATGAGGAAATAAATATATAATATAATGCCCTATATGTAACATGCTTATAAAGTAACATTTTTTTGGCTTATAGAAATTATAGCGTGCAAACGTAGTGACCATTGTTAGAACTCTGTCCATTGTAAAATGCAAAGACAAAGGGAGGAAATAATGTATCACCAAAAAGGCACCTGTCATCTTCTCTTTTTCATTTAGCTCTTATCTTATCTTAGAGGAAAACTATGGCCCCAGAGGTATGTTCACAAAGTCTTAACATTAGTAATTCTAACCCATAATTCCAACTATTTGTTTAGAAATCAGAGAAAATATGCACAGAACATGGAAGCCACAGAGTAACGAAAGGCTTCAATTCCTTGATGGAAATTGATACCTTGTTGGCAGGCTTACCACACACAATGATTTACCTACCCTCTTACTGCTACTACTATTTTTCTATCCTCTCTTTCCTTAACCACTCAGTACCTCAACCCTTAACATTTTCTATATAATGATATAGACGATACTCTAAGTCCTTTCAACAAAATAAGAAGAAACAGGCTGTATAGACAATACCAACTTTGCCCTTGCAAGTTCAGACCTGTGGAATTTTATTTTGTTTGTTTGTTTATGGTACTAGGCATTAAACCTTGGGCCTAATGCATGCTAAAGAAATGTTCTTCCATGAACCTTTAATCCAGCAAAATAGAGGCTATCTTCTACCCATTTGGTGCTTGGCTGTACAGTTTATTTAGTTTGGGTTCTTTCTTGGGTATTAGGGATTGAACGTGGGGCCTTGTATATGCTAGGCAGCAATTCTACCAATCAAGCTATGGACCCCACCTGACCAAATTATTTTAACAATAATAACTTTCTAATGCTGGTGGAGAGGGATCCTTTGGCGTATGTTTTATCATCTGTTTTTTTGTTTGTTTGTTTGTTTGTTTTTCCAATTTGGAAGCTAGAGTTCTTGTGCCTAACTACCAGAAAATCAGGAAGTTAACCAAAGTTATGAAGAAGAATTATCTGGGTAAAAAAGTCAAATGCATATTTATTGCCCCATCTTCCTCATCCCAAGCACTATATGATTCTGAGAAGGCTGTCTGTGAACACTCTAGGCATAGATAGTCTTGATCCTCGTTGAGTTAACAGTTCTACAGTATTGTAGTGACATAATACAATGATCTCTCACCTATAAGATAGGAGCAGAAGAGATTCAGAACTCGCAAACAGATGCCCCCCAGCTGAGGGCTTTCCCAGTAGAGTCAGTTGATGGATGATACAAAAACCAGCCCTGTGAGACCCAGTAGGCTTATTTGGATCACTTAATAAAGCATGTGCAAAACTAGCTCTAGTACAAAACTTGGGTCTTTGAAACATTTTTTTTTTTTTACCCTTTTGGTGTCTGTTTTATCTTCCTTTCTTAATGGGAATTGTTTCTGAGTGGTTCTAATTTCTATTGGAGAATCAAAAGCAAGGCAGTTTTCTTTTTCCCTCTATTAATTCAGGATAGACAGGGAAACAGTGTGACTGCCCCCTACCCCAGATCGTTAACTCAGGAGTTCTGACTGTTCTTGGGTGAAGGCCAGTGGCCCAGGAAAGAAGCCAGACGGGGTCAGAGACCTCAAGCTGACAGATGTGGCAGTGCAGGGTTCCAGGAAGAAGGATCAAGCTGGCCGAAAGACAGCCACTTGCCCAGATGCAAAACCCCAGAGGAGTGAAGGTGAGGGAAGGCCTGGCAATGTTTGGCTGAGTCATGGGGGGGAAACTGATCAGCAGCCAGGGTCAGGCTGAGGACAGGGAAATGCTACCCAAGCGCGGAGAGAACAGAGAAGAAAGATTAAGGAGAAGGTGTCTTCAGGACCCTGTGGCACTATGAGTGGGTAGACACGGTGGTTTTTGTCTAACTCCTCTTGTGATCCTATCGTAAGTGTCTAAATTGGACAGCACAGCACATCCTGAGAGCCAAAGGTAGGAAAATCGTGTTAAGATTGTCTCCCCTCTGTCTTCAGGCTATAAGATGTGAAAGCAGCAAGATGCGAAGGAGAGAGAGAGAGAGAGAGAGAGAGAGAGAGAGAGAGAGAGAGAGAGAGAGAGAGAGAGAGAGAGAGAGATTAAAAAGAACTGTCTGGGAAAACCGTCTGCACTTCTCCTCTGCCACTGTGACATGGTGCTTTATCTGGGATATTTGCTGACCCAGAAGCGAAGGGTGGTGGCAGCTGTGAGTCAGTCCTCCGTTGCTGAGAGCTGACATCCTCTTGCTGGAGGTCGGGGCAGGGACTGTGGAAGGCTTGATGCAAAAGCTTTTACCCTGTTTATGAAAGGGATTTGGGCCACACCTTCTGAATTCTGATGACTTTTGCACAACGTCTTTCCCTGCACTGGTTTTTAAAGACCTGTTTAAATTGCAATCCTCTTACTATTTATTGAATGGCACATTCTAGGATATCTGTATGTTTTCTTCTCGAAGACAATGTCCTCACATCTAATGTCTTAATGATCACACTAAGTAAGTAAATAAGTGAAACACTAGCCCCCAAAATGTGTCTTCTTTGGACCAGACTGACCTGGACAATGAGGACATCGAAGGAAACAATACATCAGAATTACAGCTAATAAATATAGAGTGAAAATGGAATGAAAAAAATTAACCCACTGGCACCCACAAGAGGATTGTTTTAAGCAAGAATCATCAATGAATGCTTGAATGCTGAAAGGGGTGGGTAAAAATACAGAGAGAAACAAGGCATTTTCATGGTCTCAAAGGATACCCCTAACATTAATTGCAAAAGGGAAAATAGTTACTTCATAGTGCAAAAGCCTGGTGGACACCAATTAGATGCAACAATTAAAACTAACATCACAGGAGAGAAATGGGGCAAATCAGTACCATGTGCCTCATGATGTGAACCATTGAGCAGGACACAGCATCCTTCTGTGGTTTGTCTGCCAAGAGTGCCTACTCTGAACCTAATTATGAGAAGAAGAAGAAAAAAAAAACCTAGACAACACAAATTAAGGAACATTCTGCTAAATAGTTGGTCTCTACTCCTCAAATGTGTCAATGGTACCAAAGACAAAGAAAAGAAGAGGACTGCTTCAGATCCAAGGAGAACAAAGCAACATGTCTTGGAGGATGCTTAGACATGGTCTTTGGTTAGATCTCAGACCTGGTCCTGTAGACTTAGCTCTAAGTAAGGACTGAAGTGTAGATGAAGATTTTGCCATTTTGACCACTGGACTGTGATAGTTTAACAAAGACACACAAGACTGGAAAGAGAGCACAGCTGGAAAGTCCCAGTAGCAGCTAGAGGAATGGTCTTTGAAGTGGTCCCCTGCCTCCACAGACATGCATGTTCATGATCACCTGCAAACACATCCTCACACGTACACATACATGCACAATGAAAATACACAAAGAGGTGTGACATGTTCAATCTTTACTCAAGTGTATTAAAATAGTGTGTGTGTGCATGTGTCCGCACACATGCACGCTATTGCTGAATAGATAGGTAGATTTAGTTCTATAAGTGGGAAATATTTAAGGGAACAGGGAATTCAAGATGTTTTTCAAAAGAAAGAAAATTACTATTTAGATTTTTTTTTAGTTTCACAAGTCATGAAAATCTTAACACTTGAGATTGTGATTCTAAAGTAAAATTAGTTGTTTCAAGTTGATATAAGAATGTCTTTACTTCTGGGTTAACTCACTCATTATGATCATTTCTAGCTCAATCCATTTATCCACAAATTTTGGGAATTCCTTGTTTTTAATAGCTGAGTAGTATTCCATAGTGTATATGTACCACAGTTTCTTTATCCACTCTTCTACTGAGGGACACTTAGGCTGTTTCCATGTTCTGGCTATTATGAATAAGGCTGCTATGAACATGGTTGAGCAAATGTTCTTGTTGTGTGCTGGAGCATCTTCTGGGTATATTCCAAGAAGTGGAATAGCTGGGTCTTGAGGAAGCCCTCACATTTGACCATGTCCCCTGGAGGGGGAGACCTGGTGGCACTCAGAGGAAGGACAGCAGATAGCCAAGAAGAGACTTGATACCCTATGAGAATATATAGGGGGAGGTAATCCCCCTCAGGAACAGTCATAGGGGAGGGGAATAATGGGAAAATGGGGGGGGGGGGAATGGGAGGATACAAGGGATGGGATAAACATTGAGATGTAACAAGAATAAATTAATAAAAAAAAAGAATGTCTTTATTCATAAGTCACTCCATCTGAACATTCATACATACTTTCATCCACTGCCACGTTGTCATATTGTTATAAGAAACACATGCGTGCGTACACACACACAAGATTTTCAGATTTCCTTCACTATGGAGGCATACACAACCAACAACCCCCACTTAGAAGGCCCCAAAGACAAACTAAAGCATGATTCCACTGAAGTTCACCCTGGGAGAACTAATGAGCTTGTTCAACTTACAGAGCATGGACAGAGTGCTGCTCACATGGGTATCCCTGAAGCATCCACATGGAAAGGTCTTCATCCCATCCAAGGCAGCATAAACATTCCCCACTCAGATACCCTGCCATCCCCAGACAGCCCGGGGCCCTGTGATGTTAGGACAGGAGTGCATACAAGCTACTGGGAGCAGAGACTGGAATCTCAGGTGAGAACCAGCGACTCTCGCAAACCTTTCTTCTCTAGTAGATGTCCACAATCGGTAGGGTCAATCTGAATGGCCTCTTGTAAGAAGATATAGCTGATTGGATGAAAGTGGTGGCTGTTTCTCCTGGTGAGTATCATTCTACAGTTTTTGTCTTTGTCGCCCGTTCCTTGAAGAGAATTTCTCAACACTAGGCGTGATACCACATGGAACTTAACATGTGGCCTTTGACCTCACTGGTAGTATGCTAGTTAGTATTTCTCCATTTGACATGAGCTAGGATCATCTGAGATGAGAAAACCTCAACTGAGAAAATGCCTCCATCAGATTGGCCTGCAGGCAAGTCTGTGGGCAATGTTCTTGATTGATGGTTGATCCGAATAGTCTAGCCCACCGTGGACTGTGCTACCCCTGGGCAAACGGTCCTTGATGGTACAAGAAAGCAGGTGAAGCAAGCCATGGAGAGCCTCCCATTGAAAAGCACGGCCTCTCTTTCAGTCTTTGACTTCAGGTTTCTACCTTGAGTTCCTTGCCCTGACCTCCCTTTGTGATGGAGCGTGAACAGTAATCTGAAATAAATCCCTCTTCTCCCATTTTTTTATCATGGCCACAGAAAGCAAACTGGGAAATAGATATCCTAAATCCTTTGGGATATCCTGGCTGGCAGGAGTACTCCCTCTTCTGATGAGATGACTCCTCGTGGTCCTCTGATTGGGAAAACCAGTGGAAGGATGCTCCATGATTCTGACCCGGAGTTTTGAGCTCACCCCCATTTCCCAGTGAAGAGGAGGAAGTCTGGATCTGGGCTTCATACTCAATCACAGTCAGTGAGATGAAGCTGCCGTAGAAAGTTTTTTCAAATTCCATGGTTTCAGGTCAGGATATCTACTGACAAAAATAAAAGTTGAAAATAACAGACTACAGTTTGTTTGCTATGAGTGCAATTAGACTCTATAATGCTTCAAAAGAAGCTTTTGGGAAAAAAAATCCTTCATGAAGAACATTTTCACTGACGTGGAGGGAAAGCTGAGGGGAGACATATGGGGTACTTTCAAGATTTAAGATCCTAAAAACAACTTAGCCAGCATCCATGTTCCTTATTACTGGACTCACTGTTCCAGGGGCAGAAGTGTTTTCCTTAAAGACTCTTGGTAAGTTTAGACACTTGATCTGTCTCCTTTTTCAAGTGTGACAAGGTTTTGAGCTCTTGCTGCATGAAGGGGCTGGAAACATCCGGATACACTGTTTACTTCTTAACTGCTTTGCCGTGAGCTGCTGTTTTAAATTCTAAACAGCTTAATAAGACTTTCCAACAATTTCAGCAGTTTTCCTAAATTTGAGAAGCCATCTTTATAGCTTTTGGAAGGAAGTCCAGGAGTATTGTCACTACGAAGTTTCTGGCAAAAATAAATGTCGTCTCAAGAGATGAAAAAAAGCAAGTGGAATGATGTCGTTTCAAATCCACCATCAGCTCAGTGTGCATGTGACTCACCCCATGATCTCACCAGCTGATGCGGAGAAAGCAGCGTGCTACACACACAGTTCTTCGAAACGTCTACCTCAGCCACTCTGTCTTTGGTCAACAAAGGAACTGATGCAATCCTCTCAAGCCTAAATCCAGGCATGTGGCATGTTAGGGCCTATATAATCTTTTTCAGGAGAATGGGAAAAGGGGAAAAAGAGGAGAAGCTCAGAGGAAAGTTTTTCTCTTGACTTTCTCATTCCTCTGAATCAGGAGTTTGATGATGGTTTCCTCAGCACTTGCCCCACATTGCTTCATCTACAAAGACACATAGAGTAGACAACACATCTTCCTCATTTTCAAAAGCAATGGAGGTCTGAGAGGGGTAGCAACTTCCTTGAAGCTTCCTGCTAAGCTGGGGCATCACTGTGACTCAGATTCCAAAGGTATCTTAGAAAGGCAGACTTCTTTGAATCACGGCCGTCCATCACTTGAGCTCAGGCTGAGAATTACTTCTTTCAAACTTGACTCGCATTTCTCGCCTCTATCTGAACCATCTCCCCTCGTTTTTGTTTCGTTTCGATTTTTGGTTTTGGTTGGGTTTTTATTTTTTGTTTTTGTTTTGGCATATGGACATCATTTCTTCTCCTTCCATGGCTTCTGTTATATCTGTCCATTCTTTCTTGGCTCTGGAACACAAAGTGTTCAGAAAGCAGAGATTTAAAAAAGCTTAAGTGGCAGGACTAGGCGATACATCCACCACAGACCTAGACAAAAAGCTAATGTGTAAATTAACACTGAAACAGACAGCTTAGTGGGACTGACCAGTGTGCTCCAGACAGGGAATGCTGTGGCTTGTTTCTTAGCTAATTTCTCCTTCCTGCTTCAGATGGCATTATTGACACAGAAGGAAACGATGTGGAAAGGTCTGAGGTGTGAATGGGCTTTGGCAGGGCTTGAATTGCCTGAGTTAAATATGTGGGTGCCCAGACTTTTTTCTCCTCTTCCAGAGCCAGTGGTTGGTTGCTTAGCATGGACTACAGGCTGTATTAGACATCTGGCAATGTTTACCTTCACGGGAATAAGTGCTTCCTCCTTTTTACTTCTTATAACAGATAGTATGGGGCCTTCATAAACTTTTTTTTATGATGTCAAACTCATTGAACACGAACTCCAGTATGTAAGACTGTATTAGTCAGGATTCTCTGGGGTAACAGAATTTACAGAATTAATCTCTTTCTCCTCCTCTCCTCTTTACTTTACTTTTCTTCTTCTTCTTCTCCTCCTCCTCCTTCTCCTCCTTCTTTTTTCTCTTCATCTCTCTCTCTCTCTCTCTCTCTCTCTCTCTCTCTCTCTCTCTCTCTCTCTCTCTCTCTCTCTCTCTCTCTCTCTCCAAAGATTCAGTAGCTGCTCAGTCCACAAAGTTGGATGCCTCAGCTGGTTTCCAGTGCGCACCAGAAGGTCAATGATGTAGGCTCTAATGCCAGTGAAAGAATGGACTTGCTAGTGAGACAAAAGCAAGCAGGCAAAGAGAGAGTGAGCTTCCTTCCTCTATATCCTTATATAGACTCCCAACAGAAGGTTTGTCCCAGGTAAGAGGTGGGTCTTCCCACCTCAAAATATCTAGATTAAGGGTGTGTCTGCAAACTTCAAGCTAATCAAAACTCCCTCACCCTCAAGGGCATGTCCTTCCATTTTGGGGTTTTAGTTAATTCCAGATGTAGTGAAATTGACAACCAATAATAGCCATAAAACACTTAGGGTCATGGACTAAGTACCTACCTTTCCTGTACCTGTCAGAGCCAGCCAACAACATATAGAGAGCTCTGTGGATTCTACTTCTAGAATTCTTTTAAAAGGGTTAGAAAGGTAAGAACATACACTGCTTTTTGCAGTGGACCCAAGTTCATCTCCCAGCACCCTTGTCAAGCATCTTAAAGCCACCTGGAATCCAGTGTCCAGTGTCCTTTTCTGGCTTCTGGAGGCACCCCTGAACATGGCATTCACACAGACACACATGGATATACATAAATAAAAATCATAATAGTAAAGTGATGAAGTGATGGCTCAGACGTCAAGAGCATGTACTACAATTTGGTTATTCGCACCCACATGTAGGCTCACAAGCACCTTTAACTCCAAATATGAGACACCTAATACCTTCTTCAGGCCCCTGCATGCATATACTACATATAAACTAAAGCAGGCAGGCAAATGCACATGTACATGAAATAACTACGTAAATAAATCTTTTTTTTAAAAATCAAAGTCTCAATTCTCTTCCACACTCTCCATCATCCCCTTTAAGCTGATTGATGGAGACTTTCATCTGCTCCTGCAGCATTCGTTCCTCACCCAGTGCCTAAAGGGGGCTTCACCTTCACGTGAGCTGCAACTCCCTTTTCCGTCTTGATTTCTGACATCTTCGTTATTCCACACTGAGCACAAGATAAACAAACACTCAGTAGACTTGGCCACGTGGCCTTCTAGAACCTATAACACACAGCCTGTGCTTGTTCTCCCAGCTCTATCACCCAGTTTGCTGTGAGGCCCTCCGATTAGCTCCAGGTGTTCTCCCAGCTTTATCACCCAATGCGCTGTGTATCCTCGATTAGCTCAGGGTGTTCTCCCAGCTCTATCACCCAATGTGCTGTGTGGCCCCCCGATTAGCTCCAGGTACAGCACCCACTGTGCTATCTCCTACCTCAAGCCTTTGCAATGCTCTTCCCTCGGCCTAGAATAACTTTTGTACCTGGCTGACTTCTCAGCTTAAAGGTCACATCCTAGAAGTGTTCCCAGACTCCACCAGCTAGGTCACGGTCCCTGCTCTATTTATTCCTTCTTCTGTGCCTCATTTTCATCGTAGCTGTGATGGCATGGTTTTCATTCCTTGAGTGATTGCTCTTTTGACCTCTGTCTTCCTTGTTAGACAATTAGCCACCACGGTTAAGGATTGTGTGTGACTTTTTCTTCTAATCACCGTGTTCTGGAAGATACTGAGATGTCTCATAAAATTAATCTCTGCATTATAGCCTTAAATAGTTTGAGGTTTGCTGGCCTAAGTCAATGCAAATAGGATGACTTTTGCAAAGTGTTGGGAGCATCCAACCTCTTTTTTCACAGACGCATTTGGTTATAGACAGAAGGATTCAGGGAATCCTTAATTCATGGGCTAGCACATGACAGATAACAAACACTGCTTGCATCATGTGCAAAACCATTTAATTCTCACAGCACATCTTCCAACAAATACAATTTTCAATAACCAACAAACAATTTGAAGTTTGCTAGCCAATATTTCTGTGGATACATTTAAAAGAAATTTACAAATGTTACAGGAAGTTTCTTTGCATGATTTGGAAAAATTGCTTAGCAAAACAGAAGTGTATAGTGACAGGATACAAGCTATGGATTTAACTTCAAGCAAAGATTTGTCCACTTGTATTATTTTGTCATCTTTCTTATATTTTTAAGGCACGCTGTTTCTAAATACTATATTGAATCTCAAAACATTTTCATGTCTTTCATTGAAATTTCCCCCGTTATGTATACCTATCACTCAACTACACTTTTGATAGATTAAATCACATAAAAATATTTTAATATTGTGTATCCACCAAGCCTACCCTAACACTGACCACTTGATTAGTACATAATAAATATATTTTTGGCGAAGGGATATCTAGCCAAGCTGAAGGGTGGCAGGACTGGGACATGGTGGGGCAGACTGACAGACAGATGTCATGGCTTCCTGCAGAAAAGACACTCAGTTTTAACAGGACATGACTTCCTGCAGGAAAGGCACTCAGTTTTAACAGCACTGGTACAGCGAGTGGGGTGTTCTTGTATAGTTTGAGCTGTGCCGTTAGCTGTGGAAAGTTTCTCATCTTCCTTGACCTCCACTTCCACAATGCGAGTAGCTTCTCATGGCCCCTGTGTGCCAATCAAACTGCCCGTTGGCGTTGCCTAACATCCCTGGGATAAGGTCGAGAACCACTAATGTGGGATAACAAAGTTTCCATAACCCATGACTTGGGCTGACAGGAGTGCTAGTACTCAGATGAGTCTTCTTTATAGTTAGATCAAGTGTGATCATGACTTGGCTTCTTGTCCCAGTGAAAACTTAAGAGGATTTAGAGGCAGGCAGACTCCTATTTTTATCCCAAGTCCACTTACATCCTGCCTGAATGATGCTAGACAATGCTCTCATCCAGCCAAAATGAGGAGAACAAAGCAAAAATCTAAAGGTTCTAAAGAGGCCATGATTCAACACAGCACTTACTGTGTTGTTTTTCCTATCATCTGGCACCATCACCCTTTTTTATATCTTTAAGCACTGCCTTCCCAATCTCTGCCTCAAACTCCCAAGAACAAGATATTTATACTTTCTGGAACATGTTGTATAGCTTCCTGAGCATTGAACAATAATGCTGTACAGTAACACCTCACTGTTGGCACTCTGAAGCATTCCTTTTCACTGTCACCATTGGCTTAGTTTTGGTAACTGTTTATGACAATGAGCCTGGCCTTTGGCATGTCTTCTCCTGTTTAGAGGCTTCACAGTAACAGATATCCCCAGGCTTGGCCCATAGCACTGCAGCTTACCATTTGGCACCAGGCAGTGGGTGTGCCTGAGCCAAGTGCTTTTCTCTTCCCCAAATACTGCAGAACCAGGCTTCATGGCCTCTGCCATATGCATAGAAATATACATTCAAGCTTTATTCTGTGACAAAGACCATGATCAAAAGCAACTTAGAGGAGGAGGAAGGAGTTTATTTGGCTTTCACTTCTAGGCCATAATCCATGTTGAGAGAAGCTGGTCAGGACCTTGAAGTAGACACCATGACGGAGCTTCGTGGCTCACTTATAGGATCAAGATTAGTTGGATTTCTTCTTCTTCTTCTTCTTCTTCTTCTTCTTCTTCTTCTTCTTCTTCTTCTTCTTCTTCTTCTTCTTCTTTTTCTGCTTCTTCTTCTTCTTCTTCTTCTTCTTCTTCTTTTTAATTTTTATTTATTTTAACTCCAAAGTTTCTTTATTCTCTTCCATCCTAGCAAATCTTTTAAGAAAACATTTTCCCATGCAATATATTTTGATCATACTCATTTCCCTCCCCCATTTCTTCTCAGGTCCTCCCTACCTCCCTACCCATCAAACTTAAAACAAACAAACAAACAAACTAGAGTCCATGTTGTGTTGGCCAATTACTCCTGGATATGTGGTAAGTCCTGGAGTGTGGTTGACTCTTGCTTAGGGGTGGGAATTTACATACACTTGCCCTTCTCCATGCTGAGACTTTGTCCAATTTGAGGGTGCATGGGTCTTGTATATGCTGCCACAGCTTCCTTAAGTTCATAAATACAACTGCCCTGTTGTTTATACAGTTTCCTTGGAATCATTGTCCACCTCTGGGTCTTACAACTTTTATACCTCCTCTTCTATATAGATCCTTAAGCCTTCAGGGGTAGGTTTTGCTAAATATCCCATTTAAGGCTGAGTTTAGCTTTCTTAAACAGCCCCCCCCCCCAGACAACCTAACCAATGAAGAGTTCTATACACAGTGAGCTGTGCCCTTCTGTGTCAATTACCAATGCAGACAGTGCTCCACGGGTGATCCACAGGCTAGTCTGATCTGGCAATCTGTTCACAGAGACTCTTTTCTCAGATTCCTCTAGGATGCTTCAAGTTGACAATGAGAACTAAGTAAGGCATTACAGAATGACGACATTTCACAGAACAGGATCATGAAGCCACGGATGGTATGAATCAGGCAGAGATTCTCAATGAACTAAGAAGAGAGGGTAGCAGAGGGATACATTTTTGCTCACCAGTGGGCAACTAACTAATGGGAATGGCCTGTGATGTACAATGCAAAACCATCACACCTTTGTGTACTTTCAATTGCCAACATGGTAGCAGTAGCAACAGCCCTCAATCAAAATCTGAGACCTTTCCTGAGGATAGGCTAAATCTCCTTGGGCTGGTGGTCTCTTGAGGAAGTGGAACTACCATATTACTCCTTGGTGTCACAACTCAAGCCTCAGTTTACTTATGCTATGAGGCACATCCATTTCTGTTCATCTTGTGTGCTCAGTATGATACCCTGCTTCCATTTGTATTTTGTGAGCATAGGACCTTGGGATGATAGGAGAAAAATCACTTTAGGAAGTTGGTGATATAGCATGCATACTGGAAACATAAGACACAAAGTCTTGTGTTGCCGTCATTCAGCTGAAGTTGTTACCTGATGCTCCATGGATGATAATCAAGAATGGTGTCATCTATAACAAGTTGTCTCACCTCAATTAACTCACACAAATGCTCAGAGTATTGCCTCCCACATTATTGTAGATCTTGGTCAATTCACAATCAATATTAATCATTATGTTAGTCATCTGGTCACATCTTTACTTTTGTGTATCAAGCCTCTTCAACGGTATTCATTGGTCGGTTATTGGTCTCAAGAAGCCAAGATTGTGTATCTGGGTGCCAATAGATGAGCATGTGGCTTAGCAACCCTGTGACAGAAGCCCCTGACTATAATATTCCTGCATCATCTAAGAACATGTGGGTAGCACATGCCTGGATCCTGGATATTCAACACATGGGTACCTTGAAGAGGAAATCATTGTTATAAGAAAGATTGTACAGCCAGGCATGGTGTTCTGTGCATTTGACTCCAGCACTTGGGAAGCAGAGAAAGGTGACTCTCTGTGAGTGTTAAGAGCATCCTCATCTACATAGAGAAATCCTGTGCAACCCTCTTCACCCCAAAATATCAAAACCACACATGTAGTCACATTTTAAAAGTCTAAGTAGCCAGGCACGGTGGCGCACGCCTTTAGTCCCAGCACTCGGGAGGCAGAGGCAGGTGGATCGCTGTGAGTTCGAGGCCAGCCTGGTCTACAAAGCGAGCTCAGGACAGCCAAGGCTACACAGAGAAACTCTGTCTCATAAAAAAAAAAAAAAAAAAAAACAACCCCCCCAAAAAAGTCTAAGTAATATTTCAAAAAGTTGAACTGACTCCAAATACACAAAACGTTATATCCATATACAAACCATATAAAATATCAATAGCATAATTTATGTTTCTTTTCTCATGCTAAGACTTTGGAATCTAATGGGTATATTATTTTGCACCAACAGTACATTTGAGTTCCGACTGGCAACATTTTGAACTCTAACCACATGTATGTAGTGTCTGCCATGCTGGGTGGCACAAGATTAGGAGAAGGCCTCTTTCCCTGTCTTCTGCCTGTCCTCTTTCTGTGCTCATGAGTCACTGGTGTTGGAGACGTTTTTACTGCCATTGTTCATCTGTTTATAAAATAACATGTGTTCACTCAGAACACGCATTCTTTTCTCTCTCTAGAATCTCCATCAAAACTTAGCTGTTATGAGTCTGAGCTTCATATTTTCCAACTCTTAAACTTAAGACAAGATCTGTCAAGTCCATCTGAAAACAAAGAGAAGCCCAGGCTGTAAAGTTCAGAACATGGAGCCAAGTTTTATAGGGCCTCTGTGGTTACTGAGCAGAAGTTTGTCAGCCACACTAAGTTCTTGCCACACTTAGATTGTGCACAGCCTGAAATTTTAGTCTACTTGGAGTTGAGTTCATGAAACTATATTCACACAAGCCATTTCTGAGCCCCATATAACGAGATCCACACCGGACCATCAATCAGGTCAGAACTCTAGCCTGTTTGTAAAAAAACAAGAAAGAAAATAATGAAAGCAGCTTAACTGTCTCCCTTTAATGAACTATTAACTATTTTTAATTCACGTGCACAATTTTATGATCTTGATTCCACTCAGAACTTTCTTTAATTTTATTAACACAGTATCTTTATTAATTGATTGAAATTTTCACATAGACATACATGCAGTTTGATCATATTTCCCATTCTTCTTGAAGTATACCTCTAGGCCCCCTACTCCACTTAATGCACTCTCTTCTTAAAAAATAATCCACTAAGTGCAAGAATGTGGGTCCAGCTGCCGGAACATGGCTGACGTACTAGGGACCACATGCATAAAGAAGCTGACTCTCCCCTACCTACATGCCATTAGTTGTCAATAAATCCACAGGTAGATGTGGGGATAACAAGTCCACTGGGATGGAATATTGCCTGGACTAACTAACCTTGACCAGGCAGCTGCTGCTGTGAGCTCATGAGTGCCTCAGTCTTGAAGTGCCCAGAAGACACTGTTTTGCCTCAGTTCTCAACCTACGATCTTGCTACTTCCTTTCTATGGTGGTTCCCAAAGGCTGGGAGGAGAGGCTGTGAGAAACGTGTCCCATAGATGGCTGATCGTCCCACAAACACTCAGTCTCTATACCCTGGCCAATTGTGAGTCTCTGCAGTTACCTCTAACCACTGCCCAAAGAAACCTCTCTGATGAGTTCTGAGAGTTGCACTAATCTATTGGCGTGGGGACACAAATTAAGAGGGCAGCTTAATACTATGTTCATTTAAGAAAATAATCTTCAACCTGGAGCCATTGATCTCCCTAATCATAGGCTCTTGAAGTATACCTCTGGGCCCCCTACTCCACTTAATGCACTCATAGGCCAGGTTTACAGTCCCAGGCATGTTTCCTCCTGTGGAGCAGGCCTTCAGTCCAATCAGAATGTGGTTGGTTACCCCCTAGTGTTTGTACCACTAGATCCATCTTGCCACAGCAGTTATTGTAGTAACCCGTAGTTTTTTCTGAGTAAAACTGTTAATGACTTCCTCCACTCCCCAAACCTTCAGACACAATGTAAGCTGGCCATCTTCTCTAGGAAGATTCCAGTAAGTACTGGCTTGAGGTCTCCATATCCTGTGAGCAAACTGTGTGGCATTTTCAGCATTAAGGTGTTACTTATGTCAAACTCTTGTGACAACAAAGAACACTGTAAAAGGACCTGTTTTACCTTGGGGGGAATCTCTATAATACCTCTGGCCTGAAAAGTGGAATCCCCTGGCACTCCTATGACTGGAGAAGACCACTGAGTCCAATGCAGGGTAACTCCAATTAATCCAATACATTTAGGATGGTTACACTATGGCAGGTTTCTGACTGGCTTTTCAGATTTTCTTACCATTAGTTATCCATCCCCTTTCCCCTCAAGCTGTTTTTTATCATCTCTCTCCTCACTTAAAACTCCCTCCCATTGTTCACCCTTTCCCCTTCATAATACCTATTTTTCACTTCCTCCCTCCCTTAAGGTCTTTCCTCCCCTCAACACCTTTTTCTAGTCTCCAGGATTTGACAAATGCCTAAACTTAAACACAAAATTCTAAAAATTCAGTGCTAGGATCCACCTATCACTGAGAAGATGTGGCACTTGTCTCTCTGAGTTACTTCATTCAGTATGGAATTTCCAGCTTCCATCAGTTCACCAGAAAATTCCATGACTTCATTTTTATTCATAGCTGAATAAAATTCCATTGCATATAGATGCCATGTTTTCATTATATGTTTGTTACTTAATGGAATCTTAGGTTGTCTCCACGTCCACCATGAGTAAAGTGGCAAAGAGCATTAATGAACATATATCTCTGTAGTAGGAAATAAATTCCTTTGGAAATATTCCTACAAGTGGAATAACTGGATCATATTTATACCTGTCTCTAGCCTTTTAAGGAACATCCACAGAGCTCTCCGTAGTGGTGCTCTCATTTTGCCCTCGCACCAACACTCTGCGAGGGTTATCCTCTTTCCACAGTCATTCAGCCTTTGTGTTCTTCGTATCTTACCATTCTGTCTGGGGGAAGTGGAAATCTCAAAATAGTTTTCATTTGCATGTCCCTGATGGCTAAGGATGATGACCACATTTAAAAAATATTTCTTAGTCATTTTCTGAGAACTCTGCTTCATTCCATAGCTCACCTTTTAATTGAGTTGTTTGTTTTCTTAGTGTTCAGGTTTTTTGTTTGTTTGTTTGTTTGTTTGTTTTTTGTTTTTTTTGGGGGGGGGTTATTTATAAACCCTAGACACGAATCCTCTGTCAGATATACAACTTGCAAAGTTTATTTCTGTTCTGTGGGTTGCCTCTTCATTCAGTTAACTATTTCCTTCTCAGTACAGTAGCTTTGTAATGTCATAAGATCCCACTTGTTGATTGCTGGTCCTATATCCTAGGCAACAAATCCTACTGAAAAGATCCTGAAGGGAGCCTCAATCTTGAAGCATACTCCTTACTCTTCTAAAAGTGTCAGAGTCTCACATCTGTCACTGTGCTGAATGAGTGAGCAGGATCGAGTTTCATCCTACTCTCTCCAGGAACACTTGTTGAACATGCTGTCTTTAAGCTGGTGGGAGCCAAAGCACACTGACTTGTGTTACCTTTGTCATTTCTACAACAAAATATCTTTTGAAAGCAACCTAAAAGAGCAGAGCTTATTTTCACTCACAGGTTGAGAATACAGTCCACCACGGTGGAGTCATCACAGACAGAGACAGACAGAGAGGCAGAGATAGACAGACAGACAGACAGACCAGACAGACACTGACTCGAAGCTTACTTTCCTCCGAGGAATGATACTACTTGGGTGGCTTTTCTCACCTTGGTTAACTCAATCCAAAAGCTTGCTGACAGAATGCCTAGAGTATTGTCCCCTGGGTGATTTTCGATCCCACCAAGTAGCAATCAATATTGGCCATCCCATTGCTCATTCAATCACTTCTTCACTTTTATTCATTGAACCTCCCCAACAGTGAAGAGTTCACTTCAGAGATGAATAAACCAAGAAATAGAAAGACTGAGTCAGGAAACCAAAATTGCCCAGCTAGCTGCTGTTAGATTAGCATGTGGCTTAGCAACTCAAATATGGCAATCCCTCCCCCACATTGTAGTGTCCTCAGACCATCCAAGGAGCGGTGGGCAGCATGTGTCTGTCCCTTGCATATTCAACTTATTAGTCCCTTGAACCATGCACGACCTATTTCTTAGGAGAACTAAATATCTGTTTGGCCTCACTTGAGGATTGGTGGTCAGCAGGGTTGACAGTCTCCTGGAACTTCCCACAAAATAAAGACGTCAAGTTGTTTCAAATTTTCAATATAAACCATAAAGAATAAGGGGCTTAGGGAGAGCCATTGTGGGTGTTTTCAGCACTTCGTCATGATGCTAATGAATACGAGCTTTATTTTAAAGAAGAACTGATCTGAAAAAAAAAAAAAAAAAAAAAAAAAAAAAAAAAAAAAAAAAAAAAGTGTCGCCAGCAAGAAGCTCCACTTTTAATGATCAAGCTTTAATTATGCAAGAGATCTCTATGCTTGTAGGAACTGAGACTGACTACAGTCAATGAATTTTCTTGAAGATGCTATGTTGAAAATTTACTTGAATTTGTTTGATATTTTTTTGTTTAGCATTGAATTTGAACATTACTTTTATTATGAAGGCCTTAAGTCAAAAAGTGTCACAAAGACCACCCAAAATAATGATTAAAGATGGTAAATTAGTAACTTAAGCTAAGGAATTGGAAGGCTTTTGTGGCTAAGAAAGGAGATGGTCTATGACTTAACTATGCTATGACATCAATAATATGGTCATACCATCATATTCTATAGGGTACCCAAGATCAGTTGCTGCGCTCTAATGTTTGGGGGTGGGGTGATCCAGAGGACTGCATCAACCACAAACTCAAAAAACTCAACACTGGGCTTTTTCTTTAATAGCCTATGCCATCTGGGAGAGAAATAGTTTATTTTCACGTGTATATATATATACATATACATATATATGTGTGTGTGTGTGTATGTGCATGCACACACGTATGCATGTGTATATGTGTATATGTTGTATGTGTGTGTTTTAGAAATCTACAATAGTGAGTTTTCAATTGGCTTTTTCAAAGGTCTTCTCCCTTCTGACACTCTCTCCATACCCTGTACTGTCATTTCCAACCCCTATGTAACTCTTCCCATTAGAGTATTACATTTCTCTGTCATACAATCTTCAGTCTATCTCCATTCCCTTTCAGCAATTCACATAGTACCTTGTGAATTTCATGACACCTATAGGTACTCCAATTTACTCACACATGTGTACAGTGGTGATATACCTAAAGACACACTGGAGCAATAGTGACACAAATGCCGTGGGAGTTATCAAACACTACCTTATTAGAAGGCCCACATCATGAGATGTAACCCATGCCTGGCACTGCCTAGTTGGCCACGAATCTGTGGGAACAGCAGGAATGGGAGGTGAGAGGGCTGGGATGGAGAAAGGAAAGTAATTGGGGGCATCTCTGAGACAGGGTAAGCTCCTGAGAGGATATCGGGGGAGACTCTAGAATTATTTGACTTTTTACAGCTGAATGTTATTCATTATCCCTTTATCAGTTGATGGGCATCTAGGCTATTTTTATCTCCTAGCAATTATGAATAGAATAACAATGAACATGGATAAATAAATATCTCTGTCGTAAATAGTAAGAAACAGGTTGGTTTTTTTGTTTTGTTTTGTTTTGTTTTGTTGTTGTTGTTGTTTTGGTGATTGCCCAGTAGTGATAAAGCTGTATCATATGATAGAATTATTTTCAGCTTTTTGAGGAATTTCCACATTTATTTTCATAATGTTTGCATTGGTTTGCACTCCCAACAACAGTGACTGAGTGCTTACCTTTCCCCACTACATCGCCAGCACTTCTTTTCATTGTTTAGTTATGAGCAAATTTTGATTGGATTCTTTGTTTTCTTGGTGTTTATGTTTTTATTTTTTTAATTCTATATACTAATTCTCTGTCATAGTAGTGTCTGGAATGTATACAGTCATATATAGGTGGTAGTGATTTCTCTCTTCACTCAAATGATCATCACCTTTGATGTAGAAAAGCTTTTTGGTTTCATGTGATCTCATTTGTTAATTGGTTTTAATGGTTACAATACTAGAGATTTGTTTTTTAAAAAGTCCTTTGCTGTGCATGCTTTATATTTTTTTCTTTATTGGATTCAGAGTATCAAGTCTTATGTCAAGATCCTTGATCCATTTGGAGTTGAGTTTCGTGCAACATGAGTGGTGAAATTCTAGTTTCATTCTTCTGCTTTCATCTACCCAGTTTGATTAGCATCACTTGTTGAAAACATTTTTTTTTCCTCTAATATGTATTTTTGGCATCTTTGTCAAAAGCAAGTGGCTGTATAAAAGCATGAACTATATCTAGAGCCTCAATTCTATTACATCCATGATAATATCTGTTTTTAAATTTTATTTATTTATTCACTTTACTTGCTGGTTGATATCTTTCATAAAGCTGTATTTGAAATTGCATGCATAAACCACAGTAATTGTGACTGCTTACACTAGACTTGCACAAGATTAAGTCTGCCAAAAATTCCAGAATGTAATAGAGGACACCTCATGAAGTCTGAGCCCTAGATGAGGGGCCCTGGCAATTGGTAACTGCAAGGGGGAGTCGATTTTATTCAGCAATGCATCTTCTGAGAGACTACAGAAGTTCCAGTAGATTTTTCTACACCTAGGCACACCAGTACACCAGGCACTAAGTAAACTTAGTGAAGCTTTAAAAAGTGTGCGTGAAGTTTGGAAGGCAAAGTTGATGGAGTAATAGAGGAAGAATTGGGGGAGAGCGAATAGATTTGATCAAAATAATTAGATGGCATGGCAGGGTACAGGGTGAAATATGAGGAGGAATAGCAAACACTTTTACTGTTAGCTTTTAAAATCCATATGGGAAACAAGTACCATGGAAGTGTGTGTGTGTGTGTGTGTGTGTGTGTGTGTGTGTGTGTGTGTGTGTGTGTAGAATTTAAAAGGACTTACCATCTAGATATCTTTGCTTCTAAGTAAAACCTCCTAAGCCAAGAATGAGCTACATCTTGTTGTGTCATTAGCCAAAGGGGTCCTGTAGACCACCCAAACATTACAAGATATTGCCAAGGCTACTGGCTACTCTTTACAGCCTTGTGGTAAGGCCCTATTGCTAAAGACACAACTTACTTCTATTATCAAACAGAGAAATCGATCTAGTATCCAACTAAAAGCTTTACACTTACTAACTAATAGTAATGCTATTGGAAAGTGAATACTACCAGAGAGGGAAAGGAATCCTCACTATCACCCAATTACAAACCCTGTGATCTACAACGTAGACTTGTCTGCAAGAGAGCAATAATGGCACAAATGTTATGGATGTAACCAACCACTTTTTAAAAATTTGGATTTGTGGCCCATTAGAAAATATGGAACCTATACCTGACCCTGCTATAGTGGCCAAGAACCTGGAATGTAATAAGTCTAGGTCTTACTATTCTTGTTCTTCTAAAAATAACAACAACAACAACAACAAAAAAAACCCAACAACTCCTAATGACATATTGCTATATGCATAGGTCAAAATGCTAATGTATCCTCATCAGAAAAGAATCTTCTTGCAACAGAGAGTAACTAACACAGAGGCCCAGAGGTGAACAGCATGCAGAACAAGAGACTTTGGAGTACTCAGCTCCAAATGGATGTCTTTATCAAGCCCCTCCTCTCAAGGCTCAGGGGTCTTGAGGAGGTAGGAAGAGTATAAGAGGCATGGGTGACGACGAAGCCCTCAAGGAGACACTCTCTTCCAGACACAGCAGGGCTGATGCTCTTATGAAATGGCAGAGACATTGAAAGCATGCAGAAGACCTACACAGGCTCAAGCCAGAAAAAAATCCAGCATAGATAAGAGGAAGTAGACACAAAGTGTCAACCCTGACCAAGAATCTACTCAAAATTAAGACCTGTTGGGAAAGGAAAAACCAAATTTCCTCAATAGAGCATTATTGCATATGTCAACCACACGCCAGGGCAGACTTCATATCTGAGAACAATTGGCCAATACAGAACAGACCTCATGTGTACACTTTTGTTTTGTTCTGGGTTTTTTTGTTTGTTTGTTTGTTTGTTTTTTGGGTTTTTGTTTTGTTTTGTTTTGTTTTTTGTTTTTCGAGACAGGGTTTCTCTGTGTCGCCTTGGCTGTTCTGGACTCACTTTGTAGACCAGGCTGGCCTCGAACTCACAGCGATCCATCTGCCTCTGCCTCCCAAGTGCTGGGATTTAAAGGCGTGTGCCACCACGCCCGGCTTTTGTTCTGGGTTTTTCGCTTTTTAAAGTTTGTCTTAATTTTATTTTATCTTTTCTTTTTTGAAAGGGAAAGAGAGAGAGAAAGGAAGAGCACAAAGTTGGGTGGGTAGGGAGGAGGGGAGAATTTGGGAATGGGACAAAACATGATGAAAATATATCGCACGGAAATTTTAAATGAAAATAAAAAAAAACATTATATTCATGCATGGGTATATTTATTTAAATGATTTTTATTTGAACAATATTTTATTTTAACAATTAAGAAAGTAAAACGGGAAAGAGATGATTTAACTAATTTTAAGCTTGAGAAAATTATGCATATTAAAGGTATCAGCAGTAAATTCTAAAATAATAGATAACACACAACTTCCAGAAAAAAGAAAAAAAAAAAAAGCAAAACATGTAATGGTATCTATATCTTCTCCAAAGTTTGAAAAGCAACAAAGAAAATACATAGTACATGAAAGTAGAGTAAAAATCTACTTAAATAGGTCAGATCTTCTCTCATGTACAAATATACATTAGCTGTACATGACCAACCTCACCAAGCCTTTCCAGTGTTCTAGAATGATCTTTTATGTTACTTTTTTAAGCATAAAGGATTATAACTATTCAAAATGATTATACCAACTGGATTTTAGTGTGAAAAATCAGAGGACACATCACCTCTTTCCTAATTATAGGCTGACTTTTCACTAAGCCCATTCATCCCATAGGATAGATTTTTAGCTTTGCCTGTGAGTGAAGTTCAGATTCCTGCAGGAATGTCTGATGGGTTGTTCAGAACTGCCTTTAAGCTGCCTCTAGACAGTCCATTTAAAGGTAATAATTGCAAAGCCAAGCCTGCAAAGAGGACTCGTGTGTTTCTATATGTTTGTAAGGAATTAAAATCCCTAAGGAGTCTCAAAGGTCAAGTTCTAAGGTCTAATGTGACACTTTATTCTCTGCTACTCTAGAACATTCTTTGGCTAGCATCTGTTGTTGATTGAACCCCTGGGGCATGTTTACTTTTTCTCTCCTCACTCTTCTCAGAAATTGGATCTCTACCTCTCCCCTGCCAATCAAACGTCATGTCTCCCCCTTGAGGCCAAACCACATCACGAAGAATTTCCAATTTCAAGTGCATCTGTTGTAGTCCGTGTCCTCTTTCCCGCCCCTGCCCCCGCGATGATTCACAAAATGTTTCTTTCCCACTGGAAGAATCATCCTCAGACTTCAGGGGGGAATGGGAAACAGAATAATTGTGTGAAACAGGCAGAGTCGGAAGCAGATTGGAGTTGGGTAGATGGGAATTCATCTCAGTCAGGCAAACTATCACCCCGAAGAACACTACGGTTTGGTTCAATCCACAGATTCATATATGGATGCCATTCAGAAGTAATACCGTCAGGAGATAGACATAGCTAGAGGAGGTCAGGAGGAAAGGGTATCCACAAAGACAGTGTTGGTCTTACAAGAAGACAAAGAATGATACGAGCTAACATCCGGACTCCATCTCACCACAGATGCCTTCTGCCATTTCATAAGTCAGTAAGAATGTTTGTGCCCAATACCAAGCTGATGGCAGCACCATGACTTTGGACTTCTCAGACTTTTAAGCCACATCTCCAATGAATTTGTAATTTTGATGCATAACACTTCATCAGATACTTTGCTCTAGCAATAGAGCATGAGCTGAGTCTTGGCGTTGGGCATAAAATTAAGAGAAGGGGAAATAGAGACGTTATCAAATGGCTGAGGCATCCCAGTCTCCTCATCAGTGTCAGCTCCCTTGGTTGTATACCGAGGGGTATAACTTCTGAGTTGTTCAATTAAGCCTGTGTCGAAAATTCTGTGGACTTGTGAGATTGCTCTTCAAAATGGCTGTATCACTTTAAACTCCCACCAGTAGCGTCTGAGAGCTCCGACTTCTCTGCATTCTCACCAAAACTTGTTATTATCTAACTTTTTTTATTCTCCCCATTTGAGTGGGTGTGAACTGGTTTCTTTTTGTGGCTTTGGCTTGAATTTTCCTAATGGCTAATGATGCATCTTTTTTCCCCATGTGCTTAATGGCTGACCTAAGTTTTAAACTATTAGTTATAGAGGATTTTTTTTACCCAAAGGGACATTTCTGTCTTCAGGGGGCCCACATGTCTGCCCTGAGCCTTGACACTCAGCCAAGCTCTGAGACTCACCATTTACTCATTTCCACACTTCCAGGCTGGAGGGAACGTATTCCCCAGCAAGTGGCACAAACCCAGATATTTATGCTTTATGCATCTCTCTCTCTCTCTCTCTCTCTCTCTCTCTCTCTCTCTCTCTCTCTCTCTCTCTCTCTCTCTCTCTCTCTCTCTCTCTCTCTCTCTGTCCTTTCCTGTCAGAAACAACTGAACTTTTCCTGGAACCAATTCTTTCAGACAAATTCTCCACCAGACCATCAATTCGGGGGCAGGGGGTGGGCAGAGAGTAAGGGGAGCTTGCAAAGGGTTTGGGCCAAACCACTGTAGTTTCCTGTGCCAAGTGAGCATAAATAGGGGCCGAAGTCACCCATCACTAACCCCTCACCCATGACTGCCTGAGAGGTATTTTTCAGCCTTTACCATGAAACCTGTTTCCTCTCCACCTGCTCCAAAGTGCAGTCCAGGGAGGCATGATAAAATCACTCAGCAAATGGAAAATATGTCGTGCTTATTCTAAGAAATGTGATCCATTAAAATTAGCTGACAAGTTCTTTTACTTGCAAGGACAGTGTCCGTGTACTCCAAGCTGCCCTGGACCTCGAACCACATGAATCTAAGCCACAGACCTATGAAGATCATACCGATGCCTAAGGGTCATACTAAAGCACAGTTTTAAAACTACCATCTTCAGGGTTCAGCTGCCAGGGCCATCACACATCCTTCACTCATGGGCTGGCAAAATGAGGATCAGGTGAGTTTCTCCATCCTCTCTATGTGCCATTTTATCACCGTTAAAACAATAGTAAAGTGATTCCTTCCACCATCGTTGATCTGAGAATTGAGCAAAGCAATATCCACTAGGTTCTTGGCCCTTACCAATCAGTTAAGAAACTATCAACATTATCTGATCCACAGGAGGGTTGGATGAAGCCTTTGCCTCTCCAGTCTGATATGTTGTCAAACGCTTGACCTTTCGGGGGAGCTAAGGCACCAAATAGCAAAGGCTTGACTGAAGGACTAACGAATCCATACTTGGCATTCAGAAAAGAATTTGTAAGATCTACACTTAATGATCCTCTTCCTCCAAAATGGAGTGAGAAAGTATGGAATTGAGACTTAAGACTAAATGACAGCAATATCAACCATAGGAAAAAATATTTAAAAGTCTGTGTAGGTACCAGGTTCAACAGGCTGGGAGATTTAAACCCTGTGTTTGGTCTGCACACTGACAGGCTATAGTCAGGGATAGCTCACTGTGTGCTTTGTCGATTGACAAATCAAAATAAAGTTGAGGTCACAGTTTTAGAAACCTCCCTGTTGTGCTTAGAAACTGGATAGTGAGACAAGTTTTGAAAGTATCGAAGAGTTATGCTAATGCAGAGTCCATGAAGTCAGGTGTAGCAAATGTAAACTAATTTGGAAACAACAAATGCCAAGCAACCTAGCAACTAGCCTCACATAAATTGCTAGTTATGTTCAAACTCAGTGTCTTAACTTATTTGGAGTCCAGGAGGTTAGGATTCAGACATGAGTCTCCTGGAGCTAAAATAAGAGCGTTAGTAGAAGTGCTCCATGGGAGTATCCTTTCCTTGTCTTGTAGGCCTTCGAGGATGCCTGGATTCCTTTGAGGGATGCTCCCCTCAGAATCAGGGTCATTCCAGTCTTGAGTGATTCTATCCTCTTCTCCGAATCCCATTCTCTCGCACAGACTCCTGTGGCGACATTAGGTACTTAAATAACATGGGGTAATATTCCATCTAAGGTCTGCTCACAGTGACATCTGCGGTCCCTCACCTCCTCACCTTGCCTTGAAAGGTAGCAAAGTAACAGGTTCTATGGGTTAGAATACGGACTACATCCTCCCCTGTCAGAGGAGTTTTCTATGAAAAATGAATGAGGAAGAGCCAACACAGTGGGTGAATACATAAAGTACACGCAGTTCAGTTCTAAAAACAATCCCTTAATAACAGTAAGAGAAAAGATGATAGGAGCTTTTGTAGGAGACTTGGATTTAACCTCTCTGTTGTAGATATCTGCTCACTCTTGTACTTGTTTGGCATCTAGGGGCCACACTTATTCTAAGTGTCCAGGTCTTCAAATTTTTATAAGGTCAGTCATTCAGGAGGTAGGCCATGCTTTCCATGGGTAATAAAATTCCTCATTTTCTTCAATTTCAATCACTACAACCCTTATGAGACTGCAGAAGATTCTAGTCTGTGTAGTACCAGGAAATGATGGCGCAAACACCATCCCATATAAAGCTGACTTCTGTGCCAACGGGAAGAAATCCTGAGGCATCCAGTAAGAGAAATGGAAAAATCTAGCCCACAGGTGGCAGGAATGACGCATACCAACCGCTTCTCAACCACAGACACATGGTGTGTACCCATCACGGTAAGCGAAGAGCCAGGCATACTTGGTAGGCATAACTACCACAATAAATAGTCCTTTCTCTAACCCCATCAATTAGTGGACTTTAACAAGTTGCCTTCCTCTTGACTTCTAGAGGTCTTCTTGAGACAGTTAATGTCTGCCAGTCACTCTGGGCTCCCTGATGCAGTGAGCTAGACTTTAGTGCGCTCTTGTTTGTTGGTTTAAGCTCCACAGTTAGAGTTTTCCTGCTAAGAGGCTAATTGGAAAGGGAGGATGTGCATAAAAATGAATTCATTGTGCTCCCTTCTCCCCATATTTATTTTCCTGTATCTCAGGCAAAGAGGCACGAATGAATTATTCTTAGTTCATAACATATTTACCGTATTAGCCTCAGGCAGTATGTTTTAGCCTGTGCCTGTAATTCCTCATGTTAGAAATCATGCCATTGATACAATACCATAAATGTGTGTGTGGTTTTTTTTTTTTTTTTTTTTTTTTGAAAAAAAAAAATAGAATGAGAGTGCTGTTGTGTAGGAAACTTCAATTTTAAATCTTAGTGCTGTTAACTTGCTTCTGTTCCCTCCTTTCTTAGTCAGTCTTGTTCTGTAGGATCTCTCCATCTGTTAGTAAACAACTCACGTGGCGTGAGAGTTTTAACAACAGGGCACCGTCCTACAATGGTGCCTAACATACTTTCCTCACCTTTTCAGTCACCAGACTCTTGGGTTGCCTGTAGGTCACGGGTGCCATAAGCCAAGGATCCACAACTTTTCTATGAAGAGTAAGGTTACAGATATTTCTGGGCCTTCATGGTTTTTGTTGCAAATATTTGACTTTGTTGTCAAATTTAATCAGCCACACAGATTGCACGCAAATGCCTAGTTGTGACCACGTCTAGCAAATGGAGCCTCAGAGTGATGGCTCCTGGATCAGCACTGACAGGCATCTTCCATGCGCACACATTGGGATCACGCTGGATATTCTTTCAAATATCCGTATGCCTAAGGAAAGGGAGGTGGCAGGCTTGGAGGCATGCTCAGATTTCACCGCAGTGAGCAGTTCTGGGGCTCTATCCATACTGACGGCCATGGCCTATAGTCCGAACAGACTGTAGAAACAGCTAGCTGTTCACTCGCACCTCTTCCAACACTCTCACTAACTAAAGTCATAAGGACAATTTCACTCCATCCCTCTCTTTAGTCATAAGTCAGAGAATCATTTCAGATGCTTACTAAGCTCTGCAACCCTCTCCTGAGTGATGCTGACTCCTGCTTTTGGCTCTTGTTTTATCCTTGTTGCCTTTTGTGTCTTTTAAGCTTCCCAGTTGATCAAACACTGCCTTTCACAGCGTGCACTTGCAAATAACCCGCAAATAATTTCTCTCCATCTTCCGACTGGTCACAACTCAGGCCTGCGGTGTTTGTGAGAGGGACTGTTAATTTGAATGACATGATTGAGATTCATTTGAAAAATCCCTCCACACTCCTACCTCACAATCCTAATACATTATTTTACTAACTTTAGACTCCCACCTTTTCTGCTTTTGTCCTGAAGACATCCGCTCATCTTTTTATTTGCAGTCAAAGGGTTTCTATTGTAACATATATGTCAGGTTTCTCAGGGCTGCCACTTAAAATTGATGGGTAAAATTTTACTCACCTGTTTTATGGCCACCTTTGTTATGCTTTTGCTGAGTGCCTTCTTCTTTGCTTGTACTAATGTTTGCAGACACTGTGAAGATTGGTGCTACGTTGTCTCCACGTTGCTGCCTTTAAAATTCAGCTGGATGTTTGGGGCGGTGTCTGCCCTCTTGGCTCTTCATTTCCAAACTTGACTTAATTGGGTACTCTCATTACATGTTTGAAATGTAATTCATTAGCTTTTTGTATATGTATGATGTATGTGTGTGTGTGTGTGTGTGTGTGTGTATGTGTGTGTGTGTGAGTGTGTGTGTGTGTGTGTGTGTGTATGTGTGTGTGGTGCTGAAGACTCTGGGATGTTTGCTCTCTCCTTTCACCTTTATGTGGTTTCCAAGGGTGCAACTCAGGTCACAAGGCTTGTGTGGCAAATGCCTTGCCAATGGAGCCACCCTTCAGATCTCAGTATGTAATTTTCCTGTATCTTATTTTCCCTAGATGCTTAAAAATACCTTGCTGGAATTTGCTCATTTCTACTTTGAATTCCAAGTGGACCTTATAGATAGTGGATAGCTTTAAATATTCAGACATCTCCCTACACATGCTCTGGTCCATAGGACAGAAGATGCTCATTTGTGTCTGCTAGTAGAGACTGGACATCTTTTCCATGGTGTCAATTGTTTGTTAAACTAATTCCTCGACCATTGGAGTTTTTTCCTGCTCCTTGAAGTAGCCACTCCCTTGCTATTTGCTAACTGGCTTTTACTAGTCTAAAGAGACGCTGTAGATTCTCTGGGTTGATCTCACTTTTTTCCCTACTGCAATACCTACCAAGGGCAGAGTTCTCCTAAGAAGTACTTCCTATTGTGGTACTGTGGGCAGTTTTTGTGGAAAGGAAGAACACACAGTGACTGTCCATTCAAAACTCCTCACACAGGAAGAAACACCCAATCTGCAAGACGAAAACTCCCCAAGCAAATATTATCCTTTGGCTATTTTGTACTGATGTCTGCTGACTCCCAGGAACACACTAATGCAAGGCGCACAGGGCCTGGCCCTGCTAAGAGCAGTGCAAAGAAAAAAATGCACTTTTCCCCCCTAGTGGTCCCTTCTAACACATTCCTCCACCAAGTTAAACTGGCCCTGCCAAACAGCTGGATGCTCTAAATGGGACATTCCCCAGCTCCCTGGTCAGGCTGGCACCTCCTGTCATTTCCCTTGTCATTTAGGTTGAAACCTGGCCCCAGCCCCCACATCAGGTCCCTCTTGGAAGTCTCCAGACTGGGGCCAGTCAGGTTTGTCTGCTTCCTTGGGTTTGTCTAATAAATTGGGATCGTGGGGTCAGGTGGCAGGGGAACTGGCACCCAGGGAGCCCCTGACACCGATTTTATTGGATTTCTCTTTGCAGGGCTGGGGATGCCATGCCATCAGGGAGCCCACAATCACTCAGTAACCAAGAGTTTGCTGTCTCTGGTTTGACAAGGTCATTTTTTACTAGAGGAGGAAAAATCCCACATTAATTATACAAGCAAACTGGGGCCAAGGCTGTTAGAACTGCCTTTCCTCTTCGATGAGCGGGGAAGGAAAGGAGGTTGGTCTCCTCTGCAAGTGATGAGTGACTGGGTGTGAGAAGGTGGAGTGTGTAAGTGTGTATGGGACGTGAACTTCTCTGACTGTCTCTGAGACACTGCCTTGCTCCAGGTACCTTTGAGAAAGCCCATTTGTCTAGGACGGACTGCAAAGAGATGGAGATGAGGACCATGAGACTCAATCCCACACTTGGTCATTTATCCAACATGCTATTACGAATCAATTAAGTGCCAAGCACAGAGAGAAGTCCAATTACTTCACTCTTCGCAATTCTCACAGTGTCATGCGAGGCCTGGTTCCCAAGACCAGGTCACTTTACCAACCCAGGTCTCATGAACATGATGAATTGCCGGCTCTGTTGTATAAAGGTTGGGAAATTCGTGCATCTCTCCTGACAGCTATCATGGCTGCTGTGCAGTTCCAGAACCATTACGCTATTGTATCCTATGGCCTTCAGCAGCTCTTTGATTGAACTGACAAGAGTGAATACTGTATAAACACAAAGGCTAAATTCTTCCTGTAAAGTTACCATCCACTATTTGCCTCAGAAGGACAGAGTGAAAAGTGTGAGCTTTTATCCCAAAGCTGCCAGACTCATTTTTTTTTAAACCACTAGGAAACCACCAAACTATGAACAGTAACTTGAATGTTTTGGGGCATGGACTGCATGTGATAGTTTTAGACAATCCTTCGTCTATCATCATTACCATTGTTTCTTCTTATGCCTCCAATGGCCTGCCTGGTATCGCTGTGTAGCCCGCAACTTCCTATGTGCAGATTCTCCAGAAATTACAACCTTGGTACATAGACCCTCCTCCACATCCTGAGAGTGTTTCCTATTTCCCTAGGTCACCCCATGCCCTCTCAGCAAAAGAGCCTTGTATCTCCTGCCTGCTGCTGCCTCCTAGGCTGAGCCCACCATGCCCTCTACAGCAGTTACCGTCAGTCCCAATACAAAGCAAAGGACAACACTGGTACAGCACAAATCATCTACAGCTTCCCTGAAAAAAATGCTCCAGATCATTATCAGAGCTCCATGACACTGGGACCTTTGTTCTCTCCCAAATTCTGCTCCACCTGAACTGGAAGACAGCTAACAAGCAAGAATTCCTCCTCCCCTCCGCCAACATCTAGTCTCTTACAAGAGAGTGTGGACAGGAGCAGAAGGTCTCACAAAGAGGAGGTGAGGTGACTGGAAAGGATCTTCTAAAATATTACATGGTAATTTACCCTTACCCTCATCAACAGGGATAGCTTAGAAACCCCTTCTTTCAACTGGAATGGGGAAGAACGTCTTTGTTTTATAATGGTTGGCAATAATTACACTTTAAAATGGGTAATAGAGCAGAGTTTGAATGTTCCCAACTTAAAGAAATTATATATATATATATATATATATTGTCTGATAGGCTAGTGACCATGTCTTGTTAACAGCTAAGTGAGAAAGGCACCTTTAGGGACAAACCGCTATATGAAAAAAACCTTCAACATATCCTTCCTTATTTTACAGCCAAACTTTAGGATGAAAGTCAACCACGTCTAGGAGTGTTCTTGTCCACTATCTTGATGGCACAATCTATTCCAAGTAGCTGCTCCTACCTTTCATAATGCTGAATTTAGGATATCCAAACATGGTCCTACCATCTGTTCTTCCTCAGCTCAAACTTTAAACTAGGCATGCTCAGGAATACACATCTTAACTGAGCATGCTTGGGAACGTGTCCACCCTTAAAGCAATTTGCAACTTGAGTATATGTGAGGTCCCAAATAAAATGCTTATGCTTCCTTTGTTCTGGAAAGGCATTACTTTGGAAATAACGCCCATGCTTTCCTGATCTGCTACAAGTAATATATCTTTCTCTACTCCTTTTTTATTTTTTTGTCCACTTTGTGGGCATATGTGTGCATGTGTACATGGGTGTGTGCACATTACACACCATGGTATGTACATTCAGATTAGAGGACAACTTGCAGAAGTTGGTTCTTCCCATCCATCTTGTGAGTCTCAAGGGTCCCACTTGGGTTATCAACCTTGGTGGCAGGAGCTGTTACCTTCTGAGACATGTCACTGGCCCCTCTCCTTTATTTTTTGACTGTTTATTTTGGCTTACCAGTTACAAGGTGTGAATCCATTGCGTTGTCATAACTGGAACATTGTGTTTTATATACATAAATTGACATTGTAGCTGTGAATGTGTATAACCACTAAGTGCCAGTTATTAAAAACAAACAAACAAACACCCTACTATCTCATTTCAGCTGAGCACCCACTTTTGTGAGCAGCGCTGGGGCTCATCTCTTAAGAACGCTGTGTCTTCCAACTCCTTCAGAATGGTAACAGACTGATTTCCCTTTTCTTGTGATTCTTCTTTCCACCATTTGTCTTCCTTCTTTGCAAGGTACAAGATGGTCTCCTTTAACTGGAGGTTGGTTTCCTCTGCAGGTAGGGGTGAAGCTGGTAGAGGATGGCGTATGTGGAGAGTGGGTGTCTCTGTCTCTGAGGTGTCCCTGTGATGGCTTGTTCCTTACATTTTTGTCTCAACCACTCTTTGTCTACCTCTCCACAGCTGTCAGAAACTTCCAGAAGCCATACATAAGCCACTGCTCACCCCCATTTTCCTGCCGTGGAATGTCATCTGTTCTTCCTCCTTTATTTCCTTTAATTCTATTCTTCATTAAGTTCTAATCTTCAAATAACATTTTTGCATCTTGAGCCTTCCCACTTCCTACTAATGCTTTCTGAGTTGTCACAGGCTTAATGGCTGAAGACAGACACATTTGTCCCCTGGGAAGATGGAAATTCTGGGTATTGGGACACAGATTGAGTGGGTCTTTGGGTTCAGAGTGTTGCAAAGGCAATGAAAAGTTTCATCCAGTGTTTTGATCCTACCTGACGACTGAACTATGGAAGGCTCGACCTTCAATCTATACCATTGATGGGAAAATTCTATTCTCCAGGTTTGTGGGGCTGAGAGTCTGAGTTTCTCACTGACTACAGACTGTGCTCACTTCATTGGCATGGCAGCCTCCACCATCAGTCAGCAGAAGGTCAATCACTGAGATAAAACTCATAATCTTATGCTGCTTAATATGGATGTGACTCCCCACCACTGCTGCTATCTCGTACTGTTCAAAGTCAGGGCTTCTAGGATGTTCACACCTGTTACTGCACATTCTAAGCCCAGGGAAGATGTTCCTCTGGGAGTTTACTTTAGGTCAAGGTTGGACTGTCTGGAACATCATGATGGCCCAGAAGGGTCTGCTCAAACTATTGCACTAACCAAGGACAATACAATAGTAAACATCGGACCCCTACTCTGATCTACCCAATGGACAGGACATTCTCACAGTTATGTGGAAAGCGGGCACTGACTTTGACATGAACTCTGGTGCTCCATATTTGACCACCTCTTCTTGGTAGGGATGCCTAGTGGCACTCAAAGAAAGAATAAGCAGGCTACCAAGATGAGACTTGATAGCCTATAACCATATACTGGGGGGAAGAGGTCCCCCTCAGTCATAGACCTAGGGGAGGGGAATAGGGTGAAAGTGGGAGGGAGGGAGGAATGGGAGGATACAAGTGATGGGATAACAATTGAGTTGTAATATGAATAAATTAATAAAATTAAAAAACAAAAAACAAAATCAGGGCTTCTGTTCACACTCAAATGGAGAGAATGACAAAGACACAGATCCCCGGGGGTGGGAATCATCGAGCCAACTGTAGAACTGCCTTCAATGTTCCCTCTGCCCAGTGGCTTCTGTAACCTATTGTGCTGGCTAGTTTCATGTCAATTTGACATAAGCTAGAGTCATCTGAGAGGAGGGAACCTCAATTGAGAAAATACCTCTATAAGATGAGGCTTCAGACAAACTTGTAGGGCATTTTCTTAATGAGTGATTGAGGTGAGCTCAGCCCATTGTGGCTGGTGTCACCCCTAAATTGGTAGTCCTGGGTTCTATAAGAAAACAGGCTGAGTAAGCCATCTGGAGTAAGCCAGTAAGCAACACTTCTGTGTGGCCTCTGCATGAGCTCCTGCCTCCAGGTTCCTGTCTTGGTTCGGTTCCTGCTCTGACTTCCTTCAGTGATAGACTTTGATGTGGAATTATGAGCAAAATAAACCCTTTCCTCCCCATTGGGGGGGGTCATTGTGTTTCATCACAGCAACAGTAGCCCTAACTAAGACACTCTAAAATGACGTCAGTCATGCTGAAGAAAGTGTAGGAAGGATGGAAATAAGGCTAATGTGTACCCAGTTCATTCTAGTTATGAACAATGCAAGATTCAAAGGAGGAAGAGGGTAGTACTAAAAAGGGAAAACATGATAGATATGTTGTGGGGGGGTCACCATCTGAGTGACAGCAAATGCAAGAGAAACACAGGGTGCAAGATGAAGAGACTGCCGGACCTAGCTCACTTCCCTACCAAGCCCCATCAGTGCTGGAAAGCCGAGTTGAAAACAAGAGTTTATCAGTGTAGGTGGCTAGAGAGGGTATGGCTATGGAATTCACACGAACACCGTGGTTCTCTTCTACTCTGCTCTACCCTGAGCTCCCAGGGTGGGTGCCAGCAACCATCAGCACAAAACATTTAGCAAGTTGGGTGTTTAATAAGAAAGCTTCAGCTGCCCAGGTAAAAGAAAGTAAGCCAGGAAGCGTGAGAACTCTGCCAAGTAAGTCTCTCCACCCTCCACTTCCTCTTCTGAAAAGTAAGAATACTAGAGACTCTGGAGGCTGGCTCAGCCAATAAAGCACTCGCTTTGGGCCGAGTCATAAAGACTGGAGTTAAACCTCCAGTAGCTATGTACAAAGCAGGTTGGAGTGGCATGTATTTGTGATCCTAGCACTGGGGAGGCAGGGCAGGAGGGTCTTTGGTGCAGGGCCAGCCAGTCTAAACTACTTGGTGAACTCTAGGCCAACTAAAAACCTTATATCAAAGGAAGTAGACAGCATTCCGGAAGATGTCATTCAAGGTTGTCCTTTGACCTCCACATGGACAAACACACACACACACACACACACACACACACACACACACACACACACACACAAGAACACAAGCACATGCACACATACATGTATACACATTGAAAAAGAAAAAGATGGCCTCACTACCAGAGACACTAGAGAGACTGAACAAGATCAAATAAAATTATAAAATGTAGATAATGTTATTAGCTATGATTTATTATCATCATCATTTTCTTGCTTTGTTTCATTTCCAGGTGTCTCTTCCCTGGTCCTGGCTCAGAAACACAGTGATCTTGTGTTCTCTGTTTGCCATGGGATACCTGTCCTCCTGCCCAGAGCCTCCCCAATGGGTCAGCCTTTCTGCTTGAGTCTCCACTTCTGATGTGGTTCCTCTGGAGCAAACCCTAGTATCCCTGGCCTGGCTGTCACCTCCAAGCTGAGCTCAGTGCTGGGCTTTGAGGGTGAGCCCCTGGCCGGCACTTTATTGTGGTTTCCTGATTGGTTCAGGATGGTTGAGCCTTTGCTACCCCCATCCCCAAGTGAGTTTCTTGTCCTGCCAGAGGCTGAAAGGAGAGTGACTTAGTCATTAGCTCCTCTGGCAACAGCCCTTGGCAGTAGTTCAAGGCAGCTTAGAAAACGGGGCAACAAGTGGCTACAATATGTATTTTAAAAGCCTAGCCGACAAGAAAAGGAAATGAAAACCAGAAAAAGTAGGAATAGTAATGTCTGCCTCTGCAGGCACATCCAGACACTACTGGGCATTTCAGTGGCCCCAACCCCTTAAGAGTTGATTCTTAGAGGAGACCAGCCTGGAGACGGGGCTGAATAGCAAAGTTGAGGCTGAAAGTTTCCCTTGCCTTATCCCAAATGAAGATCGACACTGAATGGCTGTTTCTCATGCATGCTGACACACGATGGCCTGATACGCTGGCCTTTGGGCTCTATACAGAGCCCAGGAAGGAGGCTCTCTTCTGGGCCAGTCTCTCTGGACTTCAGACTGTTCCCCCATGGAGGTTTTCTTCATCTACTAGAATCAGGCCGTTGAAATCCAGGCCTTCCTTTAGACAGACCTTTAGAATTCAGCCTCTCTCAAGGAGAACATGGATGAGGAGTTTTGGCACGTGCATTGAGGCCTCTCCCATCAATTCTGACCCAAGGCACCTGAGACTGCATTTCACAGGTAATGGAGCAAACTAAGGACAGATGTTACATAAGAGTCGAATCAATGCCTTCAGCATTTGTCTTGTCTATCTACCCAGAATACTAGCTCACAGAGAACTTGGAGTGTTTTCCGGGTTTCACTGCTGGCATCTGAACAGTCCCCAGAGCATCCTAGCGGATACTTAGAAAAGCATGTTATAGGCGGATTGAGCTTATGGTATTGGTAGAGTCCGGGGCAGGTAAAGGGGAACTGTGGTCTGCACTCACATTTCCCAAGTTGACTCTGAAACCTAGGAGCTCTTAAGAACATTCCCTAGATAGAGTGAGATGCTGGCATTCACAGGTACTTTACACTAGCTGCATCCTTCCTTGGATGACCTCAGACTCAAAAGAGACAGTCCCTGCCCGCAAACAAAGCCATACTGGGCTTCATCCCTTCTCCTCCATCCCTTTCCTGTATCCTAATATGATAGCTTTGAGTGGGTATAGAGTAAGGGCATGGGGAAATGGCTGGATAGGTCAAAATCGTGCTATGGCCTTCACTGTCCTTTACTTTGTGCTGTCTTCCCTGTTTCCTTTTAAACGAGGTCAGCATCCATGTAGAGATCCCAAGGCCTCTCCATTGTGCTTTGAGGACTCCACGTTCTCACCAGAAATACAGTGCTCGGTGTATCATCCTGACAGATGAAAAAACAGCTAAGGCCACATGCTAGAAGCCAATGCTGACTCTCACTCAAGGTAGATGGACATATCACGTTGGGAAGAGTCTAAGCCTTAAAGGGAATCCTCAAGATGAGGAAAGCCTCCATGAGTGAATAGTATGAAGTCTTTCTGAAATGACACTTCTGATCCGCATGAACACTGCTTTCTATCTATACATTTGTCTATCACCTAGTATCTATCTATCTATCTATCTATCTATCTATCTATCTATCTATCTATCTATCTATCTATGCTTACTTATACTTGGACTATACTTAAGCCTGTGGCAACCTGCCAGTCCTGCGTGCCTTTGCTTAGAGATTTCCATGACTCCTGGTCCAGGATTAATGTCTCTGGGATTACACCTCAATAGATGGCCCAAGGACACAGTATACAAACCTACTCCCTCTCTCTTTGTGTGTTTTCATAACATCACTTAACACTTCCCAAATAAAGAGAGACTTTTTTAACAGTGGGGAAGCTCTCGGACTGCAGTCTGATAAGGTGTCTATTCTTCCACAGACCTACCAATGCCATTCAGTAAATTTACTGTTGACCAAATGCTGGTCAGTTTTCTCTCCCATAGTATCCCACCTTAGAGAGCCCCCAGAGAGCTTCCCCAGGGGAATTCCTGGTGCATCATCCCACTGACCCAACCACTGATGCACTGAAGCATTCTGCCCTTCACCAGACAGCATCTCTCTCTTTTTCCTTCCTTCATTTCATTCATCACTGACTCCCAAGTGATGAAAATTTCTCATGTATTGTAGCTCTCCTACCCAACCTCCCCCACAAAGTGGGTAGACATACCAATCTCTGAATGAAATTTACCTGCCAATGGTACTATTTGGACATCTACTTTCCAACAACATATGAAGGACCAAGATGGATACTGTCTTCTGTACACCCCTCACTATACAGGCTTCTTCACTAACTATGTTTCCATCTTAGCAGTGGCGGTGGACATTTCTCAAGAGTGTACATGTCCTTCTGGTCAATGCCCCAATATTCTTGTACTCCTTGGAACAAGTACTGGCCATTTTAGGAATAGTGACTCACTCATTGCAGCCTATGCCCGTGTATCCCTTCTTGACAGTGTTTGCCAAGGTCCCACTCATAGTCTCTTGGCTTATCCTGATACCAAGATGAGCACTTCTCATTTTCAACTTGGCAATTGGTAACAAATGAAGGAAGAGACAGGCTGTGCATAGGAATGGAAATTTTCATGGCTTCTGGAATGCATCTACATTTTCTGTATTCTGGAAAACTCTGGGTCCCCAGCATACACTAAGGACTGGTTTTCTTCTTGCAATTAGGAATAAGATCTTGTGAAGTGTGTCCTTCACTGTATTCTATGGTCTTTTGCACCTTTTAAAACAGCCTTTTCTTTTATTTGACAGAAGTAGAAAAAAACTCCCCTAAAGAAAACTATGCTGATTCTTTGAGCCTTCTATATAACTGCGCTCACAGATGGCTTAATTTGAAGCTGGGCATAGCAGAAACAACAACAACAACAGGAATCATTGTTAGTGCAGGCCCTGCCACATCAGAAGCACTCAATAAATGCTTGTTGTATGACTGAATAAATGAATAAATAAATGAATTGATTTGTGTTTGCAAGTATCTGAAAAAAAATCTATGTTTGTATCTGCTCTTCCTAGGTTTCTTGGAATTAGATTTGTATGTGATTACAATTAAGTGCCCTCTCATTAATAATTATTAAAAAACAAAAAAAACAAAATCAGGGCTTCTGTTCACACTCAAATGGAGAGAATGAAAAGACACAGATCCCGGGGGTGGGAATCATCGAGCCAACTGTAGAACTGCCTTCAATGTTCCCTCTGCCCAGTGGCTTCTGTAACCTATTGTGGGGCTAGTTTCATGTCATTTTACATAAGCTAGAGTCATCTGAGAGGAGGGAACCTCAATTGAGAAAATACCTCTATAAGATGAGGCTTCAGACAAACTTGTAGGGCATTTTCTTAATGAGTGATTGAGGTGAGCTCACCCATGTGGGTGTGTCCACCCTAAATTGGTAGTCCTGGGTTCTATAAGAAAACAGGCTGAGTAAGCCATCTGGAGTAAGCCAGTAAGCAACACTTCTGTGTGCCTCTGCATGAGCTCCTGCCTCCAGTTCCTGTCTTGGTTCGGTTTCCTGCTCTGACTTCCTTCAGTGATAGACTTTGATGTGGAATTATGAGCAAAATAAACCCTTTCCTCCCCATGGGGGGGGTCATTGTGTTTCATCACAGCAACAGTAGCCCTAACTAAGACAACTCTAAAATGACGTCAGTCATGCTGAAGAAAGTGTAGGAAGGAGGAAATAAGGCAATGTGTACCCAGTTCATTCTAGTTATGAACAATGCAAGATTCAAAGGAGGAAGAGGGTAGTACTAAAAAGGGAAAACATGATAGATATGTTGTGGGGGGGGTCACCATCTGAGTGACAGCAAATGCAAGAGAACACAGGGTGCAAGATGAAGAGACTGCCGGACCTAGCTACTTCCTACCAAGCCCCATCAGTGCTGGAAAGACGAGTTGAAAACAAGAGTTTTATCGTGAGGTGGCTAGAGAGGGTATGGCTAGGGATTCACACGAACACCGTGGTTCTCTCTACTCTGCTCTCCCTGAGCTCCCAGGGTGGGTGCCAGCAACAATCAGCACAAAACATTTAGCAAGTTGGGTGTTTAATAAGAAAGCTTCAGCTGCCCAGGTAAAAGAAAGTAAGCCAGGAAGCGTAGAACTCTGCCAAGTAAGTCTCTCCACCCCCACTTCCCTTCTGAAAAGTAAGAAAACTAGAGACTCTGGAGGCTGGCTCAGCCAATAAAGCACTCGCTTTGGGCCGAGTCATAAAGACTGGGATTAAACCTCCAGTAGCTATGTACAAGCAGGTTGGAGTGGCATGTATTTGTGATCCTAGCACTGGGGGAGGCAGGGCAGGAGGGTCTTTGGTGCAGGGCCAGCCAGTCTAAACACTTGGTGAACTCTAGGCCAACTAAAAACCTATAATCAAAGGAAGTAGACAGCATTCCGGAAATGTCATTCAAGGTTGTCCTTGACCTCCACATGGACAAACACACACCACACACACACACACACACACACACACACACACACAACACAAGAACACAAGCACAGCACACATACATGTATACACATTGAAAAAGAAAAAGATGGCCTCACTACCGAGACACTAGAGAACTGAACAAGATCAAATAAAATTATAAAATGTAGATAATGTTATTAGCTATGATTTATTATCATCATCATTTTCTTGCTTTGTTTCATTTCCAGGTGTCTTTCCCTGGTCCTGGCTCAGAAACACAGTGATCTTGTGTTCTCTGTTTGCCATGTGATACCTGTCCTCTGCCAAGCCCCCCAATGGGTCAGCCTTTCTGCTTGAGTCTCCACTTCTGATTGTGGTTCCTCTGAGCAAACCCTAGTATCCCTGGCCTGGCTGTACTGCACCTCCAACTGAGCTCAGTGCTGGGCTTTGAGGGTGAGCCCCTGGCCGGCACTTTATTGTGGTTTCCTGATGGTTCAGGATGGTTGAGCCTTTGCTACCCCCATCCCCAAGTGAGTTTCTTGTCCTGCCAGAGGCTGAAAGGAGAGTGACTTAGTCATTAGCTCCTCTGGCAACAGCCCTGGCAGTAGTTCAAGGCAGCTTAGAAAACGGGGCAACAAGTGGCTACAATATGTATTTAAAAAGCCTAGCCGACAAGAAAAGGAAATGAAACCAGAAAAAGTGGATAGTAATGTCTGCCTCTGCAGGCACATCCAGACACTACTGGGCATTTCAGTGGCCCCAACCCTTAAGAGTTGATTCTTAGAGGAGACCAGCCTGGAGACGGGGCTGAATAGCAAAGTTGAGGCGGAAAGTTTCCCTTGCCTTACCAAATGAAGATCGACACTGAATGGCTGTTTCCATGCATGCTGACACACGATGGCCTGAAGCTGGCCTTTGGGCCTATACAGAGCCCAGGAAGGAGGCTCTCTTCTGGGCCAGTCTCTCTGGACTTCAGACTGTTCCCAGGCATGAGGTTTTCTTCATCTACTAGACAGGCCGTTGAAATCCAGGCCTTCCTTTAGACAGACCTTTAGAATTTCAGCCTCGGGGGAGGAGGTCCCCCTCAGTCACAGAAATAGGAGAGGGGAGTAGGGGGGAAGTGGGAGGGAGGGAGGAATGGGAGGATATAAGGGATGGGCTAACAATTGAGATGTAATATGAATAAATCAATAAAAAAGGAGCTGGCATTGTGGAGAGAGGTTGCAGCACGCAGTCATCCCTCCCACACATAAGGCAGGCCTTTATGGGATAGTGCATGCCAGCAAAGACCCTTGAAAGGGGAAATGGGTGCCTCTTGAGTTCAAGGGAGCAGGCTTTTTCCCCCCAAGAGTAGAATGTAGAAAATTGTATAACAGCAACAAGGATAATAATAGTACTCTGGCCAATTTAAAACATGATGTTACCTGCCCCGCCCCCACCGCATTGACAATAGTGATAATAATGAATGTTTGCATGGGTTTTTAGTATCACCCCTCAAAGAAAAGGAAGAAAGTAAAGGAGAAGAGATGAAGAAAGTACAACATTCTTTTAGTTCTAAGGTCATACAAAGCAGTACAATATTTTCTATATTGTCTTTTTTTAAATCCTCACAGCCACTTCATGAATTATATACCATCTTCATGGCGGAATATGAGACAAACATGTTAGTTTATTTTATTTTATTTTTTAGATACAATTTTGTGTAGCCAAGGCTGACCTCAAATTTATGGTGTAGCCAAAGACGGCCTTGAATTTCTGATCCTTTCATCTCTGCTTCCTGTGTACTGGGATTACAGACATGTACCAACATGCCTGACTTGATGTTGGAAATGTTTCCGTGTCAGAGCTGAAGTTATTAATCTGGGCTGCCCAAATACTGTCCTGGGCTGTTTGTGGAAGCATCCTTAGGACAACACAAGGAGCTGGACTAGGAGGGGCCCCACCAAGTCACCATCAGCCACATTCTTTGAGTGTGTTGCTGTTAATTCACTTTAGTACAGAAGGCTAATTTTCTTCCCTGCTTCCCTCCTTATTGTGACAATCTGGTTTTTGCACCAACATATGCTCAGATACAGAACTTTAGATGGCCCACTCCTTGGCGCCAAAGACTCTGGTACTGTTTCCAATATATCCTCATTGTTTTTTTTTTAAAGCCACTGTTACTTTGAGTGTCTTCCACGGTCACCCTCTAGCTCTCCTGTTTTCCGTCTGGAGTACCTGGTCTTCCCTTTGGCTGGGATGACAGAGGTACGAGATGAAACCTTAGCAGAGCAGAGCCTATTCCCTGTAGCAGAACCACATGTCACTGAAGTTAGACCCATCTCTTATGCAGTCCAGTCTCTAGTCTTAGATTGACTAGAGACTCAGCTAGAGACATCTTGGCTGGCTGCTGGGCTAGTCAGTATTCCTAGTCTCCATGAAGGCACAGAGAAGGTCTTTAACTAGCCATGGTCAGAGTAAAAGATGGACAAGGCACGACAATGAGTCTTTTAACAGAGCTTAATAGGGCAATTGTTTACAAAGTTATAAGAAGGCTGGGGAGTGTCCATGGGAGCAGTACATGATGTCCTGAAGATACCACCAATTAAGATCATTGACCACCCTAGGACCTGAAAGGATACGACAAGGAGGAATCTTCTGGACAAAAGGCCTATGTATAGAAGCTGTGTTCTCAATGGTCAGATGCCAACCATCGTTCCACACAGGAAGAAGGATGATAAAACCACACAGTTCCCTCCATTCTTGCTTTGTTTTCAACTTTCCTACTGGGACTGCCCATTGGAATCCTTCAAGCAGAAGCCAGAAGTCAAGAGAACTCTTGAAAGCTGTTGGCATTGGCTGGATTTCTGAGTTATAGAATGGAATAGGAGTGGGCACAGAATGGGCCAAAAGGCTTCATAAGAATTATCCAGCATACTGTGTGTGCCACGGCCATGTGATTTAGCATGTGAGTGTATTTTAAGCTGATCAAGTTTATTTTTTTTTTTAACGGAGGAATCATTCAGGGATATTCCTTTCTGTTTGGCCTACATGGATTTTTATGTTCCCCATTTCCCTCCGGTTCTCATTACTGAGTGCTGGAAGAATATGGAAAACCACCACGACATAGCAGGCTGCTCGGGTCAGGGAGCTGGCTTCAGGTCTCTGGAGAGTAATAGATCTATATTGGTCAGTCAAAAATAAAGACCCGTTCTTGTTCTAAAGAACAGGAGAAGTGAAAGCCAGTCAAGGATGAGTATTTCCCTTTGAGAAGGGACAGTCCACCCTCTCTTCCGAGCAGGGGAGTGGAGCCATGACCACCTGATAGGGGCACTGAGGCAAGAGACAGAGTGTTTGGTTTTATTTTTTTCTGGTGAGGTTGAAGCAGGCCAAAAGCCTTGTAGAGGCCTAAAGTAAAATTCAGAGAAGCTTCTTAAAAGTATGACAAGTTGGAAGTCGCATGGAAGGAGTGTCTAACAGTTGTCATGTTGTCACACAGTCCCTTACATAGCATAGTACCTACACTCTGATTGCAGCTCTTGGTATTTTATAATACGGCCTCCGCCCAAGTCTCTCTGCTATTATGGCAGGAAGGCCCCAAGAGTATTTATCTCAGCTTGATGACCGCTACCATTTTTGCCACATGACTTGATGCACAGGAGACCCATAAAGCTTATCTATTGGAAGAGAGAATGAGACGTTTGTGCATTTGGGGGGGATTTTCATAGAGCACGGGTTCTCTGTTGAGTTCCCCTCACATGACACAGAAGCATATCACGCTTGCAGCACATCTTCCCTCTCACCAGCTTGTCCACAAGGTCCATGCTATGCATTCCTTTCAAAGTCTCCCTCCTAGCTTTCTATGGGACTAAGATGTCACTTTTGACCTGGAGTCACCTCTAGCTCCCGTATTCTTGTCCCAAGTGCTGCAGAGTCTCACTCATTGTCCTCTGGTTTGCTTCTATAGCTTTCCCCCCAGTTAAACTGTCTTTGGAATGCATGCTTCTGATTGACAGCTTTGTATGTACCGCCATTTTAAAAAGTTATAGCTTCACCATCGTGAAAATCCGAATCTAATTTCTTCACTTTTCTCTAAGGAATTTTCTTTCATTCTGTTTTGTAATGAATTATAGACACCCAAGATAAGAGTATGGGTGATAAATTTGATATTGAATCCTTGCCTTTCTAATCCTATAGTTATTATATTATGCTCTTAATCTCTTATAACAGTAAGTTGATTACGAAAAATTATAAGACGTGTCCAAGGTTTCACGATAAGCCAATGTCATCTCCAGAATTAGAAGCACAACCAGCCTTTCTCTATCAGCGCATCATGTGGAGTCCTGCTTGCTCCTAACTCCTTTTGCAGCCATGTCACTCTGAAAGAACTGAGAGCGAATAAAGGGTACAGTGATCTTTCCTCAGAAACCCTCATCTCCATTAGAATTCAATTTAGATTGAATAAATGCTTAATGAATCTTAATTAAGCCCAAATTGAAATTAAAAATCGTTTAACAAGGTTTAATCGTAAATGTGAGAGATCACACAACTCTACTTCAATAAATATTTTCCTAATAACAAATAACCATTTCATTAGTAAGGAAAAATGTTGCCATTAAGTCTAAATTAAATTAAACTATCCATAATTTACTCACTCGGCTAACAGTATGCATTAATGAAAAATATGTAAAAGTCCCTCCCCCTATACACACACACCTTCTGCTTGTTAAGGATTACTCCAGTTTAGAGAATTTAAAAAGGTGTTGCTGTCGTAGATGTTATGTAATACCTTAGAAGATGAGGAAGGGTAAGGGAAGTTGTGGGCTTTTCATCAATTGCATATATGTTTCCATCAATGCTACCGCCATAAAGCACCGTGTTATTAGGAATGGATAAAGACCTGGTGAGCTTAAGGAAGAAGTAGGTGGAAATTCGCAGGTAAGACAGAGGTAGACTGAGTATGCAGTGGTGTCCGGGAGAGAAGAAGGAGGCAGTAGTGGTCGTTTTGTCAGTTTATGTATGCTCCCATTTTCATTTTCTTTTATTTATTTATTTTTCTGCCTTTGAAGAATATGTTAGGAAAGGGATGGTCAAAGCCACTTACATGGAAAAATAAAGCTTCCAGAATGGACCAAGTTTCAGAATGGGACATGAAGGGTTCGGTGTTAGGGGACTGGAGATCAGTTTCAGATTAGGATGGTCATGCTGTTGTTCCATTTAGGGCACTAGTGTCACACAGAGGAACAAGGAGAAGATGAGCTATGCGGTTTCTGCATGCACCTGAGGAATATCAAAGATTCATTTTTTCTGAGGAATATTTCTTAAACACAAGACATGGCCCTGTTGTGACTTAGATCTTAAATGTCATCTACAAGCTAATGTATTGACGCCTTTGTAGCTCAGATAGCAGAATCCTATGTTGAGAATTTTCTTAGGAGGTGAGTGGGCCAGGAGTATACACTGAACAGAAGGGAAATCACAGTCTCTTTCCATGGCTTTGTCCGTCAAAGTCCCTGGGTTTTAAAGTAGAAGACTGGAGGTGGCAAATCTAGATATCTCTATTCATAGCTAAACCAACCCTGAGAGTCTTCAAAGGTAGTGTTGGTGATTGCATGGCAGCTTGTCTTCTTAGGCCCGGAGTGTCTGGGATTGATAAGAGCTCACCCTGAGAGCTGAGGACAGACACTGGCTGGACTGGTGGTTAAACGACTTGGTGTCATGTCTCTCAAATTACATCCTGGTTCACATCCCTGTTGCTGACCTAAGATTGGGAAAGATGAAGGAGGTCAGTGGAGCAGGTCCAGGCTGCAGTAAGAAAGCACTGAAGGTTTTTTTCTCAGTATAATAATTGATATGATGAGTTGCATGTGAAAGTAATGGAGACGCAAAGATAGCGTCTTGTGGATGAAAAAGTACTGTCTACAACACACTACCAGCAGAAACAAAGGAAAGAAACCCCAAGTGGGGAAACTTGGCTGCTTAATGGAGGCAAAGCCTGGAGCTGATGCTCAGGCAAACTGAGGGGAGAGGTTCTAGTGGCCAGCGATACATACATACATACATACATACATACATACATACATACATACATACATACGTACATACGTACGTACGTACATACGTACATACTACATTCACACACATACATACGTATATACACATATATACATATGTGTGCACATACACATATACGCTGTGACTGGATCTACCTGCGGAGACAGAAAAGGACAGTTTCTTTTATGCCCCTGGAAACACCACTTCAGACAGCACTGGGAGAGAAGGAAGCAGAAGACAACTAGAAGGAGCTTATCCCACTTTCTCTTCAGGTCTTCCGGTCTTCCTCTAGCGCCCCCTCCTGGTAAGAGCTAGATGAAGCCCGGCGTAAAACAGAACCAGTGCCCACAGCTGAATGCAGGTGTGAACATTTGAGAGCAAGGGGGAGCTGCGCCTGTTCTACAGAACCAAATTATAAAGAGCAAGTAAATGGGCAGAACTTGATCTCAAAGTCAAATGACAAACAATCCTGTCCCCAGTAATAAAACCCACCGGATGCAAAATCCACGGTCAGACACTCTCAGGAAACATCCATGGTTAAGACGCTGTTTGAAGCACATTAAGGTCCATTAGAAGAAAAGTTTTTACAGTATCCTCAAACTTGAGGCGTGTCGCGTTTCGTTTAAGCCAGAATTGCCTGCGTTTCTTTTGGTCCCAGGTGCAGAGCTTTTGTTGTTTGTTGTTGACAGCTGTTAATTCCCCACGCGACACACTTTCTGTGAAGCCCTGCGAGACACTGTGCTGAAGATCCCTCGGCCCATATCATGTACTTCAGGTGGGCTATAGGAGGTGTGCCCAGGCTGCACTTTTCCTGAACTGCTGCTGTGCAGGAGCTACGGAAGCTGAAAGCTCAGCCACAAATGGATAGATAACCAGAATGTCTTTGGGGTTTGGCACAGAACAAGCCAGAGACTTGAGAGAACCAGGTGCTTGCATTGTTTGTCTTCCCCTTGCCTCACTATTGTGGCCTCAACACCATCACAAAACACAGGACTTAGTTAATAGTAAGTAGCATGTGTCAGGCTTGACCGTGGGGATAAAACAGAATGACTATTACCCATAATGCTGAGAGGTGACTCCGGATGCATTAGTGGTCCGGGGAGTAGTAAGGAATATTCTTGTGGCTTGGATGGCCAATGGGAGCTACTGTACAGTTTCAGATTTTTCTTCAAAAGAAACAGAAGTGTTACCAATAATACAATCTACACAACACACTACAGCTGACATATAGGTTCAATCTGTATCTAATAGAGTTGGCTCAGCAGGTAGACATCTGCCACTAAGACTGAGGACCTGACTTCTATCTCTGGGGTCCAGATGTTAGAAGGAAAGAGTTGACTTCCACACTTTCTTCTCTGACTGACACGCATAGGCCTCACACACACATGTACACCTACATGCATATACACATAATACATAAAAATGTAATCCAAATGTAAAGATAATAGTGAATTATTTCCCATTGTTTCCGTATAATCCTTGCAATCAGTTGCCTGCTGTGCACCTCTCAATTTAGACTGGCCACATCTGAGGGGCCCAATAGCCTCATGTGGTTAGTGCCTTCCATGTTGGATAGCAAGAGTCTAGGAACTTCCAAAGGGCAGAACAGACTTGTGGGAACATGAGGACAATACTCCAGTTTGTAAATGTCACTCGGCCAGGAATTACGATGAGCTTACAGTTAGTGAGTGCTTTTAAGACACCTGACTTGTTTGGTGCTGTTCACAGTGACTCCAGTGGGCTCTGTGGGAAAGGCTACAGGTAATTTGATACCAGGGAAGTCGGGAATGAAAGTAGTTTAAAAGAGAGAGTAAGGGCTGGAAAGTAGGAGAATTCGAAGGTTCCTCTTCAAAGCCCTTCATTGCTATTGATGTGAGGACTTTAGTAAGGACAATGCGGCTCTAGCCACGTACAAACACCATGAATATCAGATCTGTCTACACACTGGTGAGTCCCCAGTGCTGGGAAAGTGCTTGGTCCTCAGTGGATGCTCAGTTAGTTTTGAATGAATAAAATGAGAAGGGGATGGAGTGGGCGGAAAGCACTACAGTTTCTGGCGAGAAGGGTACAGATGTGCAAGGCCAGAAAGGGAGCTGCTAGGCGAAGGGGGCATTAACGACACGTTGGCTTCACTCAGTCCAAGAAAGTGAGTCAATCGGCTGACTGACAGCTTCTGTGCACAGTGATGCTAAGTCTCTTTCTCTGGACTGAATTAAAGGGTTATACCAGACCTGCATACACCTCAAACCTCCTACCTCTAGTTATGTGTTTTTCTAGTACATTCTTCAAAGCGATCACAGAGTGTGGTTGGGGCGCGGGGGTTGCAATTGTATTCATCTCTGAGCACTCAAGCCCAAATTCCTGATTCAGAGACTAGCAAGCCCTTCAAAAGTAACAGTTGTATTTCTGCAGGTGAACGAATGGGGGTGAAATTAGGAAAATACCATAGCAGCATTGTCAAGATCTCTTTATGCCTTAATGAGGCGTTGTTGTTTGTGGTTGTTGTTGTTGTTGTTTTGAGACAGGGTTTCTCTGTGTGGCCTTGGCTGTCCTGGACTTGCTATGTAGACCAGGCTGGCCTCGAACTCACATCAGTCTACCTGCCTCTGCTCCGCTGAGTGTTGATGAGGCATTATTTTGATAAAACGTAATTTGGGTATTTTGCCATCATTTGGAACTCTACTTTAAAATCTACAGTATTTATTTTTCAAATCATGGAAACACATTAGTTCTGGCTCACATATGAAAACCCAACGTGTCTAAGGAGAGCTCTACGTTCATCACGGTGCACATACCTTGAAGACAGTCTTTAATATGATAATCGCTCCTTTTTTTTTTTTTCTGCCTCCGAGGAGTTAGAGACAACCTGGCAAGAAGAGGCCTCTTCTGAGGGCCAAGTGATCTTAGTGGCCCCCTCTGTTCTTGTACTCAGATGGTGTTCGATGCAGCCATCAGAAGACTTAGACTTAAAATCCCTTTGAGAATTTGCCTGCCCTAGATAAACAGTGCTGTCTGAGCAATTTTTTTTAAAAAAAGGGAAAACAAAATAATTCTTTAAAAGGCATTGTTGTAAAATGCCAATTTGTAGATATGCTAGGTGTTTCCTCTATAAACAAAGTGTGTCAATTAGCGAGAGAATAAAGACCAAAGGCCCTGCTTGCCTGTGCTTTGTTAATCTATTATTAGCTTTTCTGCTGGAGAGAAGTGAGGATATGAAGTTTTAACATTAAAAAGAAATCTAATACGTACTTCAGCTGTCTGGGTATTGTGAGCTGAAGACATCTGTATTCTTAATTAGCCCTTTCATAAATGTGCTTAGGGGATGTCATGTGATCACCCTTGAAACAGACACCTGGAGCTTTGAAATGATTGTCCTTTTGTGTCCCAGGGCTTGGCCAGTACACACAGGGAAGTCCTGGCAGTGGTTTTAGCAGTGTTATCAAGACGACTCCAGATCACAATGACTTTCCTGTCTGAAAATTAAAGCAATAGCAAAACAAAATCCACTGGGCCCAACAGGAAGGTACAAGTATATCAGGGAGAACTTTCTGTGGTGGAGGTGTGGAAGTACTCCTTTTTTTTTTTTTTTTTTTTTTTTTTTTTTTTTTTTTTTTTTTTTGGTTTTTTGAGACAGGGTTTCTCTGTGTAGCCTTGGCCATCCTGGACTCACTTTGTAGACCAGGCTGGCCTCGAACTCACAGCGATCTGCCTGCCTCTGCCTCCCGAGTGCTGGGATTAAAGGCATGCGCCACCACACCAGGCTTTTGGTATGGAAGTACTTCAAAGTCCCTGCTGTCCAAAAAGGAAAGAAAGAAAGAAAGAAAGAAAGAAAGAAAGAAAGAAAGAAAGAAAGAAAGAAAGAAAGAAAGAAAGAAAGAAAGAAAGAAAAAGCATACTGATTGAGATTCTCAGACCCCGAGAATAGAAAAATAAAAAATAAAAATGGCGCCATAACCACCCTCTTTCACCAGGGTGAAAGAACCACAGAGTTCAAGATGAAGCCCAAGGGTGGGACAGAAGGACATCAGCCTTAATGGCATGGAGAACCTTCTGGAATCTGGGGTTTCTAAATCATTTTTAAAAGCATCATAGCCAGCATGAGACATAATTAAACGCGTCTTGCTTTTTACTCTGGGGGCCCTCCTGTTCTGTTTCAGTCTGTGAAGGGCAGTGAGTACAGATAGTCATGGCCCCAGCTGCTGGAGCCAGCAACGTCTGTCATCTCTGCTCCTCCGGGAGTACTGGGGTGACAGAGCAGGGGCAACAGTTGTTCGGGCCTTAGTTAGCAGCAGCACATGTAGGTTCTTGCAGGTCACACTGGCTTGGGGCTGGGGTGAGAGAGAAGAATAAGCTCAGCTATGGCTTCTACTTGTCTCAAATCCTAGGATTCCCAGTGTGCCTTCAGTGCCAGAGGCTTGGCATGCAGACCACCTTCCATTCCTTCATTTCGAATTCTGTCATGGGGAAAAATACTCTTTACTCCAATACTTCTCCTTGGAGAGTTCTTATTAAGGCCAATTAATAAAGCGAACACCAGTGGATACCAGGCAATTTCCACACCTTCTCTCATCTTCCCACTTGCGGGCATGAAACTTGGTCTTGATGCCACCAATTTCTGTGTCACACAGCACTGGTAGATTGTGCTAATGGTGATACGGTCAGAGCGTCTTCTTCCATGTAGACTCTGTCCGTCCATTTGACTTTTTGTATTATTTTTAAAGAACCGTGAGGAGCCTGAGAAGTTATTCAAGGCCCCTGTCCAGTGCCTAGGTTGGGGTTGGGATACAAGCCTTCGGGAGCACAAAGTCTTGAGCTCGGTGCTTCCATGCTCTGTTGCTTGCCGCTTACAGTCAAGGAGTCCATTTGTTAGTTCATCTTTCCGTTAGACAATCCTGCTTTCCCTCAGAGGCTCCATTGCCCCCTCCCCCCGTGGGTAGAAGTCTCGCACGTGGTATGTGCAGCGAGAGTAACCTGACTTGAAAGTCCCTTAATTTATAAAATCAGACTTGAAGCTTCTGAGATGGGGAGGAATGCATAGAGAGTGCAAAGTGAATTCATGTTTAGAGTGAAGGGTTTTATCTGCTATTCAGCTGAGCCTCAGCCTTGGATGAGAACACCAGCAGTAACTGAAGAGATATAATGTGAAACACAGATAGCCCTTAAAGTGCTAACTGACAGAACATTCCGCTAGACATTCACATGATCCCATCCCAAATAGCTAGCTGGTTTTATTGCACAATTTCCAAGATATCATCGTAAAATAATTATTTATTCATCCGTCCTTAAGTAAGAATCTTTTAAAATAATAACAAAGAAGATACAGATCCACCACGAGGGGCTGGAAAGATGGCATAGCAGGCAAGAACGGCTATTGTACTTCCTATGCAAGCATGTGAAGATGCACTTCAGTCCTCAGCACTGATGCTAAAAGCCAGCAAGAATGCACACACCAGGCTGGAGAGATGGCTCAGCGGTTAAGAGCACTGACTGCTTTTCCAGAGGTCCTGAGTTCAAGTCCCAGCAACCACATGGTGGCTCACAGCCATCTGTAATGTGATCAAATGTGCACTGTATACATAATAAGTAAATAAATCTTAAAAAAAAAAAAAAAAGAATGCCAAGGGCAGGGTGGGATGGGTGCAAACTGGAGGATAAAGAAGCATTATGGGTTGCTGGCTTTCAGCCTACTTCAGTTCTCTGAGAGACCTCATCTCAAGGGAACAAGGCTGATTGCTATAGAGCTGGGCACTTGACATCCTTTCCTGGCCTCTGGGCATGTACAGAAGGCAAGCTTATCTGAATACAGACGTATGCATATACCACTTATACACAACATTTCACACATACACACACACACTAATTACTTAATTGACATATAGATAAATCCAGAATAAAGCATTCATTGAAGACACCCAGCAACTTTCATAAAGCAATACCACAGCACAGTTAATGGGTGTCACTGTCTATGGAGTGCATATTTTACTTGGTGTTTACATGTCTACTCAGGAATAAGAAATAAATAATGGAGAATTTTCATACAAAACTTACAGGAAATCAGTTCAAAGAGATAACTCCCTTCTGGCTCCAAAGTATTACTTTTTAAAGATTTTATTGAGAGCTTAAATGTGACCAAAGTACATCACACCCATGTGTGACTGTATGACACTGAAAACCATTACATATATTTAACACCTACTAATAAAACATACAAATACCACAATGGAACAAAACAGAATGCCTCGGTTCTGGAAAATCCCATGGAGAACACACTCAACACAAGGATCATGATGGAAAAACCAACATTAAATATGTCTGAGTGTAGTTTGGCTGAAATTTGCTTTAGAGTAAAGAATGGCATCTTTTAATGAGAATATCTGTTGCATTACAATAGCCTCCTCGTTGAAATATATTTGTGTCTTTCCTCTTTGTAATGATTAGAAGAAGATTTGCGAAGGGTCAATTCAACGTATGGAGCTCTTTGTGGCATTAATTTAGGAGCATGATCTCTATTTCAGTATCTTAAGATGTCTAAGTGGAAAGGAGGCACACAACGCAAGCTTTTTCGTTCACATTGTAGCACATCCCTCATTCATGAGTGTGCTAAGACCATATTTTTACTTGATCAAAAAAAAAAAAAGAGAGAGAGAGAGAGAGAGCTGCTTTTGATTAGTAATGTCTGCTATGGGCATAACAATCATGGTGATATACATGTACTATGTATTTGGAATGTATGTAAGAGGAAACTGGGCCTCAAAAGTCGCTAAATGGTTGATTGTAGGGCCCACAGTAGCAAGATCAGAGCCCAGTCTCCTACATATACAGTCAGAGGTTTGGGGCTGAAGCAAAGGGATGGACACCTGGAATCCATTCTAAACCCTGTCCGTTTACTCCTCACTCATCTTTCCTCATAATTTCCCACCAAATCTACACCACTTTTTTTTTAATGAAGACACACTGCTGACTTTATACGTCAAAAGAAAAAAATGCAATTAGACTTTGCTGTAAAGCAAAGCCCATCTGTAGGCACTCGTCTGAAAATCTCTCAGCCCGAACATCTCCCACTTTAAAAATGTGTACTGGGGGCAGATAAAGGACAAGAGCCATCGCTACTGTCTGCAATAGAAGGTATTGATTTGGCAGGGCCAAGAGCACGTCAATGTTATATATGGCAGTGGACCGGATTGGTGCGCAGCAGATAGTATTGTTCAATAGTAATAAATAATAATTATGTACAGGGATTGTCTCCGGGATGCTCCATTCTCCTGCCTTCACTAATAATCAGAATCTAGTTCTTCCAAAGACCTCCCTTACTTTTATTCTAACAAGGCAGTAATTCATTCTAGGCCCTTGCAAGGTGCATACATCTTCTCTAAATGTGCCTTCCTTACAGGCACATAAGGTGATCATAAGTTTAATTAAAGGTCATGGCAGCATCCTGGTCTCTGGTGCCTCATAACTCTGTATTGTTCCTCATGACCTTCTCTGACACCAGGCACCCGCTACATCCAGGGATAAGAACACATGCGTTTCCACGTCTGTGTTCCGGCCCTGGATCCCACCAGGAAAACCCTCACTATTTAAAAATCCCCAAATACACAAGCTTTTTTGATGGACTTCAACGGAGGGTTAAGTCGCTGTCCAGCCTGTTTTTCAGTGAGAGCACAGGCTCAAGCTAGCTCAGTCTGTTCGATAAGGCTATAAGAATTACAACGGACATGAGTAGAAGGCTTGACTTAAAGTCTTCCCAAGTGCTTTTGAGACTAAGGTGGGCCAGGCCAAAGGTTGAATAGACAGGTACCCCTCAGCCTCCATAAAGACGAAGGCAGCCTGAGTGTCACAAGGAATATCAGACCAAACCCACCTGTAACAGAGCGCAACATAATCAGATATGCACCCTAAATCTCAACAGCATTAAAAAAAAAAACAGTCCTTCTAAGGAGGAAAATACATTCTGATCCAGACTGGGTTAGCACCGAGTCCTCTGCGTGGTGTCTGATGGAAGTGCGAGTCGTAAGTTATTCCTTATTATTCACCTGTACCTGGGGTTTAAAATAATGACCTCAACAGAGTTGCTGAGAATGAAATAAGGGGACACAATTTTAAGAGGCTTGTAACGAAACCTATACCAAAATGGTAAAAGATTTTAAATTACTGTGAGTACATGGAAACTGTAGCAGCATTAATTTAAAAAAACGTGTTCAAAGTGGGGTATTATGAGGACATTGCACATTTCACCATGCCTAGCTGAGTTGCAAACTTGGAACTCAAGCCTTCAGGTCATCCCCTCTCACCTAGATCATACAAAACAAAATGAAATAACAATATCCCCTAATATCTAGGGAAAGAAAGCCTAGTGAATGAGGACAGCCCCGTTGCCAGCCTGAAAACATTTGTACTCTGGGGAATACCTGTCTTCCCAAGAGACGAGGGCAGTTGTCTGGTCTAACTTCAAAACCATCATTCGCCCCTGAGGAAAAAAATCTTTGCATGTGCAACAGAGTAGTTAGGAGCCCTGGAGGATGGGGTGCAAATCAGGGCGGCGGGGAGGGGAAAGCAGGGGGGGGATGTAGGAAGGAGGAGAGGGAACGCAGGCAGGAGACCAGGAGTCAGCAGATCAATAAAACCACTTTAGGATAATGACTGCAGCTGAAGAGGAGGAGCGAGGCTGGACGGCAGGCGAGCTCCATCACTGCCAGGAAAGGCCCATTTGCAGGAACAAAGGGCTTCATCTGCCCTGTCAGGCCCAGGTCCTCACTCAACAGCTGCACTGGCAGGGTCTGTGGTGTGCCAGGCTAGCTGCTGCCTTTCCCCAGTGCCAGGTCTCATTTCTGATTCCGACAGCTGTGGGAACTCCACATAAACGCTGAGTCACTCACACCGAGCCCAGTAGAGGAGGAGAGCAAAGTCTCAGGCCAGCCAGGCCAGAGAGCTGTGATGGAGGGTAAGATGAATGGTGAGCCCAGGGAAGAGCACGCCCACTACCTCCAGGGGCTGCCTGCCCCATTCAAGCCTCTCACAGAACTGCTGTAAAAATGTGGGAAAAGCTGATCAGCTCAATCTCTGATCTCTGTTCCTTCCCCTCAAATTCCTCTGTGGAATGTGTGCCAGTGGAGAAAATGCACTCCATCCAGCACAGGAAAAGAAGGAAAGGCTGATGAACCAGAGGTCTGGAAGAAATGACAGCAGGGCAACAGAGCGCTTGGCTTTTAGAATAAACAGATGGAATGAACAGGCTCGGATTCTTGACAGCACACTACCTATAATTTTCAATGGCAGAAACAGTGATGCAAGCTTGCCAGTTCTATCCACCGTTATTATTTGTGTCCCAGACCGTCACCCTGTGTTACTCATGATGCCACAGGAATACTCAGTGTGCTTGCCTCCTCAACATACCAACAGTGACCATGGCTTTCCATGACCTCTGTGTGAGTCAACTGCACGGCTGTAAAAATCTAAAGATTATAACACTGGCTTCTTTGTTGAAATGTATGACATATGGAAAGAGTGTCATTGACCTAGATGTAAAGATTGCCCCGGTGCAGTTCCTGGCTTGACACTGGTTGTGAGAGATGAAAAGTAAACATCAGTACCATAGGCCATGAAAAAAAAGCATCTGTAAGATACACTCAATGTATCTAGATGTTTTATGTTAAGGATCACACTGAACCCTTACATTGATTCTGCAGAGGTAGAGACTGAGCCATGGATTTGAAAACACCTTTGTGATGTTCGGTCATAGCTGGTGAATACAGAAGGTTGGGTGACTTCAGAGCCCACATTTGGGCCGTACTTCCCTGGGTTCCCATTACAGATCAATAGCTTTCTCTTTTGGTCACTGAATATGCCTGGAAAGTATATACACTGTATGAACTCATTGCAAGAAAAAAAATCAATGGGGTATTTGTCCATAGCAAGACATCAGGAAGTCTCTCCCCTTCTATACACAAGCCTGTAGCAGTCTGGCACATTGGAATGAAGGCCAGCTGTCAACCCATTTTCAAGGGACATTTTACTACAGCAGACAGGTTACGAGCACTCAGTTCATGGTAATGTTGTACTTTGGGTGATGGCAAGTCAACCTAGAAAGACACAGTGTGTTCTCAGATGCCTCATGGCCTGGTGAGTGAAAGGGTGTGTGAGGGACTTAGGTGTTACAAAGCAGAGAAACAGGCATCTGCACAGGGCTCTGAGGGTATACTGGCTCTATGGACTGTTTCTATGCATAGGGAACAGAGGAAGCTTCACGGATGAGGTGTGAAGATTTATGATGCTTTGACATATGTGAGATTTTCCCAAGATGGAGCTCAAGAGAACCAAAGTCTTGGAAAGCGGATTGAGGATTTTGAAATGTGTGATGCCCCTGGCTTCTGCTTAGAATCAAAACTGACCAGACAAACAAACCGAAACAAGATTATTCTCAGTTTATAGTCTAGAAATGCCAACCATGCTGCAAAGACATCATGATTTTTCTTGAATTCATTAAAGACCTAGATGCTCAAAGCAGTCAAATAGTTTGGCATGTCTAGTGTCTCCAAAGGGGAAAAATAAATAAAAGTAAAAGCATGTACTGTTTGTTTAGGGCAGAGGGTGGCAGGAAGACCAAACTGTCGTGGAAGAAGATGAACTGTTTAATCCATTGCTCTAGCCTGAATGAGCACTACTATAAGAGTGTGAGAACCCAGTTGTAGAAACAGTGTCTCTGAAAGGGGCCACACCCACTCATAGGAGTGGCTCAATAGGCCTCCCTGGATACCATTAAGAAAGAATAGGGCTAGAAGGAAAAAGAGAGAACGTACTGGCAGCCCCTGCTAACCTGGGTGTGAATGGAGCCACCAGGAAGAGAGGAAGTCCCACCCAGCTCTTCTTTGTTGTATTCACTTCCTGGGGCTGCCCTAAAAAAAAAGAATGCAGGCTGGGTGACAACCACAGAAAACTGTTTCTTACAGTTCTAGGTAAGATGGAGTTGCCTCTTTGCCAGGGAGGGAGTATCTTGTTGGCTCTGATTCCTTAACGATTCGACTTTATTAGTAATTTATTAAAGGCATGTACCTCCCTTACAACCCAACTACCCTAAATAGGAGGGAAAGGAGATTAAGGAGAACAAGAGTGAAACCTTCTGGGTATCAGTTCCGGGGGGTCAAATCCCCTGGTGTAATTCTCAGGTGTCTAGCAGATCCTCTATCCGACAGAAGAATCCACACTGTTTGTGGATCGACACTGGAGGAATCCACCGAACTCACTGCCTGATGCCAAATCCTCCAACTCCTTGCCATGGGCAGCAACCTCTGATCTCTTTCCCCTTTTTGGCGTGGGAGGCATGCAGGTTGCGTGTCTGTCTTCCTGACCAAACTTGGTCCTTACATTGATCAACAGAACATATCTCTAAGGCCAATTACCCTTTGGCACCAGTTCTCCTGTGGATGCTCCACTTTCAAGAACATTGGCTGGCCTTTTTTAGAACAGTTCCATCATTTTTCTTTACATAAACCTAAGATTGCTGTGGATCCATCCTTTAGATCAGTAAGGACATATAATCCATTGCTAAGAAAAAAGGAACTTACATAGTAAATTTAAGGAAAAGTGTATAAGTTTAAGTCCTAGGCTGCCTCTGCAAGTAACTTATCTTATCAGCAGGGGCTCATGCACTGTGGAGACCAGGTTGGTCTGCGACTCAGGAGTTCTGCCTGTCTTTGTCTCTGTTGTGTTGTAATTAAAGGCGTGTGCCACCACTGCCTTCTTCAACTATTTCATCTCATTTCAGTCAAAATCTTTAGAAATCTCAAGCAAAAATCAAGCAGGGAAACTAGAAAAATTTAAGTTTTGGGTCAGTTGTGCCAATTTAGGCTTCAAGTTAGTGAAACCCTGTCCACTCTTCCTTGGAATTTAGTTATTACTATCTCTTTTTGGTGGACCTTTTCCAGAAAGTGCTGACAAGCACCCTGTAGCTAAGGAGCTTTGAATTCTGGCCACTGTCAACTCTATGAAGAAGCTTGGTTCCTTCTTCCCTTTTTGTGGCCAGTAACTTAGTTTCACATCTCTCAGCTCTTTGCCTTTTTCCCTGGACTTTTTTTTTTTGAGAGGGTGTGTAGAAGATTGAGTATGACTAATCCCATTGTAAACAAATTCATAACCATCAAAACAAAGCCAAAAAAAATGATCCAGGAGCCTTCTGCCATGGTGCTTTGAAAAGTTTTCTAGGCAGTTAACTCCATTCCCCAGGCCAGTTTAGAAGACTACCAGTTCTCCTGGTTCTGCCTCTCCAACTGGCCACATGTCGGTAGCCATCTTTGCTGTGTGAGAGTTGAGCCCTCAAGCAGCTAGGATCAGTGCCTTGAAATGCTCTGGCCCATGGACACTCTCCGGGAGCTAATCCCCCCATGCCAAACTAGACAAAATATGATTTTTCAGGTTGTGGATACTTGAATTTAGTTGGGCACCAATTTGTTGTAGCTAAATTCCCAGTATGGCCTAATAATGTTTATTATCAGGCCTATAATTATTATTATGGCAGAATAACCAGCTAGCAATCAATCAAGACACAGAAACTTGTTATATCTTAAAATAGCCTTAGTTAACCTGAGGCAGGGCAGATATTAATCTCCTAAACTACTTCCCATAGTGGGGCAGGTATCCCATACCTGTCATTCAATCCCATATCCAATCCCATGCCATCTGCTTCTAGTAATTTCTATTAAGCTACCTCCCATCCATAATCTCAGATACTTGTGACTGTTCTTCTTCTGGGCCAAATATCTAACCACACCAGCCATGTGCTTCTTTTCCATCTAATCCATGGTAGCCTTCTTCTCTCTTCTCTTCTGGTCTTTTTCCCTCCCAAGATTCTCTCTATCTCTCCAAGGAACCTAGACATGCCTATCCCATTTGCCCTGCCCAGGTTGATGGCCTTTTATTGGTCAAATATGTTAGGCTCTTAGGTGGGGCACAGAGACAGCAAGCAGTAATTAGCATCAAAATACATCAGACCACCCCCAACAGGATCTGCTCCTGAAAGGCAAGGGGGTATAGGGGAAAGAATTTGCTCTGGCTTCTCTCTTTACCTCCTTAGTTTGTCCATGGGCATCTCACTTTTACAGTGTTTTTCCTCCGTGTCAAACCTCTCTCCATCTGTGAAGACATCAGTCCTAATGGATTAGGGACTAACACAATGACCTCACTTTTAATTAATTACCTCTTAAAGGACCTTATCTCCAAGCTAAGTGACAATCTGAGGTACAGAGGTCTAGGGATTCAACACATGAATGGGGTAAGTGATCCTTAGGGCAAAAATGCTTCCATGAATCAAAATACTTAAGCCATCCAGGAAAAAAAAACCAACAAAAGCAGTGCCTTTCACAGGGTATAGAAGAGAATGAAATACTAGTCATCCCAGTAAACCAAGACTAAAAGAAGAAATGTTCTGGACTCCTGAAGTTGAAGTCACCTAATTGTTTGGGGGTAGTACTGTCTAGAAAAAACAAGCCCGTGTATGTCCAAGCTAGTGGCTGAACAAGGAGACCAAAGGATGCCTACTCCATTTCCCAGCCGAGGCTGATAAGCGTTATGAAATAAGGAACAGTTAAAACCTACTAGAGTTCCAAAGTGGTTGTACAAGTTTGCATTCCCACCAGCAATGAAGGAGTGTCTATCTGGTGCTTTCTCAGAAAACTGGGAATAGGGCTTTCTCAAGACCCAGCTATTCCACTCCTTATAATATACCCAGAAGATGCTCCACCACACAACAAAGACATATGCTCAACCATGTTCATAGCAGCCTTATTCATAATAGTCAGAACCTGGAAACAGCCTAAATGTCCCTCAGTTGAAGAATGGATAAAGAAACTGTGGTACATTTACACCATGGAATACTACTCAGCTATTAAAAACAAGGAAATCCCAAAATTTGTGGACAGATCGATGGGACTAGAAATGATCATAATGCATAAGTTAACCTAGGAGCAGAAAGAATCACATGATATATACTCACTTACAATTGGACACTAGCCCAAAAGGCATGTCCCATGAAAGTTTTCACTTACCAGGAGATTAGGATAGATGTGAGGACATCCTATTGGGACTGTAGGTAAGAGAAATATAGGAGAATGGGGAAATAGAAGGATCCAGAGGGTCCTAGAAACCTACAAGAAGAACATCATGATAGTTGGATCTGGGCCCAGGGGGATCTGCTCAAACTACTGCACCAACCAAGGACAATACAAGCAGTAAACATCGAACCCCTATTTTGATCTAGCCAATGGACAGGACATTCTCCACAGTTATGTAGAGAGTGGGAACTGACTCTGACATGAACTCTGGTGTCCCATATTTGACCACTTCCCCTTGGTGGTGAGACCTGGTGGCACTCAAAGAAAGAATAAGCAGGCTACCAAGATGAGACTTGATAGCCTATGATCATATAGTGGAGGAGGAGGTCCCCCTCGGTCATAGACCTAGGAGAGAGAAAGTGGGAGGGAGGGAGGAACTGGAGGATACAAGTGATGAGATAACAATTTAGATGTAATCTGAATAAATTAATAAAAAAGAAGCCTACTAGATAGTCTAAATTATGAAATTGGAGAATCCTGAGACACAGATATATCGGGCCATGTAAGTAGCACATATTAAAATACTCAAATATCAATAGTCTAAATGGGGTAGGGACTGAGCAAATTGTAACCCTTAGACCAAAGCAACCACCAATCCCTTGTTCTTAGTCAGTTCACAAAATATCATGTCTTTATCTAGGCAAGGACCAAGAAGACAGGACCAAGGACATCAGGAGCTCCATGGCTTGAGGGGATGATATTGCCACAACTCAGAGTCGAGAGGGTGTGGTTGTCATCTGAACTAGCTAAGAGGGAAGTCCTGCTAACTTAAGTCTTTGGGACAAAGCAACCAAAGAGGAGGCTTTAAAATCAAATTGGATTCCTTGTGCTCAGCTTTGAATTCTCTTGGAACCTGGTACCTGTTATTTCCTCCAAGTCTCATTTCTTGAGGTAAGAATCTCAAGATTCTTATCATAAGATCATAATATTTTGATCTTATCAAAAATCATATCAATTTTATGGCCCTCTTGCTCTTTTTTGGAAGGCAATGATTTGTCCTATGATTTTACAAGTTCAAAATAAAGAGATATGTTGGCTTCGGATGGGACATGGCAAACATTTCATCCTTAACCTGATATAGAAGATGAGGTCTGGGAAATTTTAAACATGTGATTTTATATGAGGTTTTGGACTTTGAGTTAACCTAGAATGGTTTAGAACTTGGGGTGTTGTTGGAATGAAGACCCAAGCACAACTTCCAAATGCATTTAACTCCTGTTCCAAAGGATCCAACTTCAACTTCTGGCCTATCTGTGGATAAGGATATAGTGCACACATACATAAATACAAAGATAATTTTCAAGCCATACATACCTATTAGAATGGGACTGAATGGTGGGAAACACTATTTTCCAGTAAAAGTTTAGTTATTGAATCTTCAATTTTTGACTACAGGATTGAAAAATGGTGCAGCTGCTTAGAAAAACTACTGGAGAGATTCTTGTAAAATAAAAAAATATATTTAACTTGTAGCCGACCAATTAAGTTTGTTTAAAAAAAAAAAAAGAAAGAAAAGAAAACCCTACATTAATTAATAATGCTTAGTGAGCCAGGTGTGGCTGCTCATGCCTGTAATCCTAGCATTTTGGGAGGCAAAAGCAGGCAGAGATCTGCAAGTTAAAGGGCAGTCTGATCTACAAAGCGATTCCAGGACAGCCAAAGCTACACGGAGAAACCTTGTCTTGAAAAACAACAACAACAATAAAAAAAAAAATGCTTATTCACAATGGCTCAAAACTGCCCAAAACCACATGCCCAGCAGTGGATCAAGGGATAATTAAGCTTTAGTGCATATAATATGAACTGGGATAGTATTCATCAGTAAAATGAATGAACTACCAATATGTAAGGCAACCAAGATGAACATCAAATGCCTCAGGCTGAAGAAAAAGAACCAGAATCAAAACTGCCATATGTAGGCATGGCAATCAAACTCAGAGCATCAACATGTATTTGTACTGGGTTTGCACAAGCCTGTTTGGACTCAATCACGGATGAAGGAGGGGCTGATGGATCCTTATCCATTACTGCTGACCTGCTGGCTACTGATAGATCATGGGAGAGGGAAGTCATTGTCTTCAATTATATTCTACTCCCGAGCTCACCAGGTTCCAATGGTTTGCTCCAAACCCATGGCCACTCAGATGGTTCTGGCTAAACTTAGTGTGTCACCAAACAAGCACAAATTATGTATGAATAACTTGTAGAGAAAAGATGAGAGTGGGGGGGGGGGGAGACATGTGGGTGTGTGTGAAAGTAATCTCTATGTGTAATACATGTGCATGAAATTGCAGGAAAACAAGTTTAACTAATAAAAGAAGAAATTAGTATGAATGATCTATGACTTCTAAGCTAAAGAGATTAATAATAGATGGTCATCTGTCATGGGCCTGAGATGGGTTAAGGGCTTTTCAGCAAGGTAAAATAGAAATTGCCTCCTGGGGATGGACTTTTTCTGTGTTTTGAGTGTTTTGTATTACAGGGCTGTACTGACAAGGGGGTTGTAGGGTAGAAGCTGTGTGCATGCCCAAAGTTGGGTGTGTCTTCACTAGGAATAGACTCCTGAAAACCATCCACTCATCCTCAGCAGGTACCCATCCTTATAAAATTCTGAGAGGAAAAATAAGCAAAACACACATGGAGGAGCAGCTGAGTGGATCACTACCTGGAAATTCTATGACTTTCTGTTTTACTAGAATAAAACTATAAAGTTAATAAAGATGGCATTCAAAGTGCAAGTAAACACATCCTTTTATGTGCATAATATCATACTATACAAAAAAGTTTCCTGCTGGTAGCCCACAGTTAGTGCTGTTTTGTTCATGTAAGTGTGTGTTTTGCCTGCATGCATGTGTATGCATCACGGGAATCGGGGCACCTGGAACTGGAGTTACAGACAGTTATGAGTTACCATAGAGGTTCTGGGAATCAAACCCTAATCTTCTAGAAGAACAGCAAGTGCTCTTAACAGCCAAGCCACCTCACCTCTCCAGCCCCTAAATTAGTGTTCTTATTTATTCATGTCATATTGGATTTTCTGTCTTCCTTATAACTCTCTTCTGCTTCAAAAATCCCATGAAGATGTCTTCAATCGTCTGGGTACCAGTGAGGGGATGGATGCTATTATGAACATGGCTGTCATATCTAGAGATCTGGAAATGCCGTCCTATCAATATTTTATTGCTCTTCTGATCCTCTACTTTCCCATACCAAGAGTAAGAGATTCCATTGATCCCAAGCTCAATGTCAATTTTCCTAATGTTCCTTTTATTTCTCTTTGTTATTAATCTCCATGTTCTCAATTTAGCTGCCCCATAGCTAACTTAATTTTCCACACTGTCACTTATACTTGTTAATGCTTCCTGTGTTTATTTTAATTGTTCTACACAATTTTTATCCTGCTCAACTCTTCATTCTCTCAATTGCTTCTTGCAATAATAATGTCTTGAGTTTTATCTTAGGAAAAAGTCAGAACACGCTTTGGTAATTCCAGTAAGTGATTGTGCAGAGCATTGTAAGCTGCTCTTCCTTTGGAGGTCTGAATCCTTCAGACCCCAAGGGACCTGTGTTCCCATGTCAGTTCTGCTGAGAACATTCAAAGAAAGGGAATTCTTTGAAATCCATTTTATTTTTTTGTGGTTGACATCCAGTCCTCACATGCCCTCAGCTACCAGCATCTTCAGGTTCCCAAAGCAGTTGTTTACATGTTTTATGTCCTTGTCGGTCTCTTTTTCCAGGACATGGGTCTACTATGCTATGCCCACACTCAGCACACAAGCAACGGTGCTAGAGGATAAATGAAGCAGTTAAGGGGACGAGGAGACCTCTCAGCCTGTGGGGGGAGTGCAGGGTGAGGAATGGGAGGCAGTCACCTGGTAGAATAATTCTGATATGTATTCTATGTGCTTTCAAGAGAGTCTTCAGCAGGAAAGTTCCTGGATTTCCTCCCATGTGACTTTGTTTCTTCATGACTTGTGATGGCTAGAATCACTGTCCAAATAAGCCACCTGCATCCAAGATTTTGCACAGGAGCTTGAAAATGACTAGGGTATGTTCCTGATCTTACTCTATATTTCAGAGCTCTTCTTCTTGGCTTCTGAGAAGAAATATCTCTTCTCTCTTCTGCTCATATTTCTCATGGGACTATAGATGACCCCTCTATGGAGAGTGACCCAGTCTCAAACACTGGCTAATTCGCTGAGACTGCATTATAGGAAGTTCCTCAGCTCCCCAAGAGTCCAGATATGGCAGGAAAGAATGAACAGTTGGGTGAGGAGTGTGTAGTTCAGTGATAGAGTACTTGTCTATCATGTACAATAAGCTGGGAACAATCTGGAAAATTATACACACACACACATACCACGCATACACATACATACATTCATACACAGAGAAATACACTTCCATACACACATTCACACACAGATGCACACTCACAACCCCCCACTTACACATACCCACACAAACACACAGACACTTCCCTTCATGCATGCACACACATGTGCACACAGGCCCACACACATATACACTCATACACAGAGATAAACTTCCATACACACACACACACACACACACACACACACACACACACACACACATGCACATGCCTATCTTGCTTTCCAAGGCATACAGATTCCAGAACTAATAATGAGTATTGATGAGAATTATGGAATCAAGGCCTCCAAACTCAGCCTTTTCTCTACCACATTAAGAGGATGAACCCAAATCTCAACTTGACTTTGTATTTAGATCACTTAAAGCTGTGTAGAATTGTGATTGTTATACGCTCAAGTCAAACACCTGAATCATCCTGATTCTTCATGACCAGGTCTGCCCAAAGATTTCTATAGCTTATTAATAACAGCTTGTGCTTTTGCGATTTTCATATGTTCTCACTGCAGGGGTAGATCTGGGCATCTTTTCTACCTCTCTGAAGACAGCTGTTATCTTTCATACTCACCGTGTGTGACACTGGATCAAGCATTGTATTGTTTAGCTTAGGAAAGTGATTTGATTTTATCTTCACAGAAACTCTGAGGAGCAAATGTCATTTCTCCCATTTTAACAGATGCTAAATGGAGATTCTGAGAGTTAAAGTGGCAGGGTAAAGATTCAAATTCAATTTCCCTTGCTCCAAAGTTCATGCTCTGTGTACGGCACCATGTTCTCCTTTGGTAATAAGATGTCGGGCCTGCTTTAAGGAGTTCGAGGCATGCTGGCTTTACTGGCACAGCTCACCTTCTTGACTTTGTGTTTCCTCCACCTCTTCTTCACTCAGCCATGGATGGAAATGAAATGCAGAGGTTTAATGAGCATTTTACTTGGATCCTAGGGAATAAATACCCTAAGATTCCGTGTTGGAATCCCCGGCCCTGTGGGAATGACTTCATTTCCCAGCTGAACAATGGTACAAGGAGATGTAAAATGCTGTAGGTAAAAATGAATTCATTTTCTCATGCTTTCTTCAGATGAGGCGTCTTCCTCCTTGTTGTGGGTTGTTCTGACAATTGGCAGTAAAGGAAATATGCCAAGTGTTCCTGGAAAATGATTTCCCTGGGCCAAACCTAGAGAAGCCAAGCAGGTAGCAGCCTTTTATAGTTCATGTCGACAGCAATCACCTGCCGCATCTTCCAGAAGATGCACTCTCTCAAAGTCTTCATCCAAGTATTTCATATTAGCGAGGAGACTTCCAAAATGTTCTGGGTGAGTACACACAACTTACCTGCTCATTTTCCCTGAGGATTGGGTTATCAGTGGTTACTAGTCTAGGAACGCTGGCTTCAAATACTGCATTAAACACAGAGAAAATGGAATTTTTTTTTTAATGACTCAATGTTTGTACTAGTGGGATCAAGTACAGGGGCATTTTAAATTTTTTTCTCAAGGTCTATTCTAGAGGCTCCTAAACATACTTCAAATCTGGTTCCTTTTCTTCTTAGGCATATAAATATACTATATATCCAATCTTTCCACTAGTTAAATGCTTCTATGAGATTGAGCTCTAGTCAGTAAGACCTGGACAAACAGTATACTCTTCTTTACCATAGGCTATGAAAATTCTATATGTTCCTGTATAGCCTCGCTTTTCTCATCTCAAGGAAACCATATTCCCAAAGTCATAAGCCCTGTGCGACCTAACTGTCTGTTACAGTGACAAGACACATCAGAATTCTAGAGCCAAATATAGGTCTGATTTCTTCAGGACTTAGGATGCCACAATCACGCCTAAGTTCTGGAACAGCTCATTCTTTTTCTCTGGGCATTTATCTAATAGACACAAGGTTACTTTCAGCCTGGGTTACCCTGCAGACTTAGGAAGCCTTAGCATCCTCCCTCTCAGCTGACTTTTTCACCCCTCTCCTGTTTTTCCTCCCTATCCATGTGTCAGTGGAAAGCAAGATGGGTAAACTCCCGTCAATCAGAAGAGACAGGCTTAGTGGCAGAGGGAGGTGGTTCTAATTCATCAAAAAGGTCTTTCCGGATTCTTAAGGGATTCGGGATCCTGGCCATCAACACTCGCGAGAGAGGAGCAAGTCATCATTTTGCCCATAAGGACTCAACTCAATGCAGCAACTCTAGAAGGCTCTGTACAACCACTCAGTTAGGTGTGCTGTGTGTAGTAATATCCATGAATATGAAAATATATGCATGTGTGGACGGGAGGGGCTTGAGTGGAGAACTGGTTCCATTTGGTGGGTCTGTGACTTCTTTGCCTAAAAAGGTCTCCACTCCGAAAGCAAAAGAACCATTGGTTTGTGTTCCTCCCCTCCTATCCTAGAGACACCGCAAGAAGAGTAAGGCATCCATAAACGACCATTGTGCCGCTCAAGTGCATTGGGATGCGAACCCTGAGAAGCCCTCCCCAAGAAGAAAAATTAATTATAGTTGATAAGAAAAGTAGGGGAGAAGAAAAAAGAACCACAGACATTATTAAGTATACACTTCTTAACAATACCCTTCTGGATGCGCAGTCCAAGGAAGGTACAGAGTGACACAGAAATAGCTGCGGTAACAGCTGAGGAGGCCGATTGCTCTGCCAAGCCCAGCTCCTGTTCCCACATCTGACACGTCATGTTCTGAATCCACAGGAGACAGCATTGCTTCTCTTAGGGGTGATTGGTGACTCGGAGCTCAGAAGCCCTCCAATATAGTTTGATGTTTTTAAACGAACAGTGAATGGAGGACATGCACACTTCTCTTCTGGCTCGCACTGTCGCATTTCAAGGTTCCTCTGCTCCAGAGCTCATGGCCAGGAAGCTGTCGGTCTGTCCTTCACAGATCCTAGGTGTTAAGATAGAAGCTGGCAGCTGCACAGCAGCCTGGCCTGAATCGTCAGCACCAAACTGAGAGGAAACCAGGAAGTAGTCTTTTAGACCTCTGACCACTCTCATAGCCCTGACTCGAGCACCAACAGCATGCACACTACAGCTCTTGCTGTGTAGGCAGTAGTTAAAATCCATAGGGTTAACTTCATGAGTGCTTAGAAGGCGGACACAATGGGTACACCTTATTTGTTCTACAGACGTCTGAAAATAAACCATGGCGCTTTATCATATGTTAAGTATTTACTGTGCATCAAGCTCCATGCTGAGAGCTTGGCACACACCATCTGGTACAGCTTTACTCTGCAGGGCTCTGAGCTATACATCGAGCTTGCATGAGCATTGTCCGAGGGCTCATTAGCACAGAAGTTTCTGAACCCCAACCCCAGGGTTTCTGATCCAGGCTGAGGCTAATTCGCATATGTAACAACTCCCTCTGAAGCATTGTTGCTGTGGCTGCTGGTCAATAATCAAGGCTAAAATCATTGCTTACCTTCTTGTTGAATGTGGGGACTGGCCTCACTAAGGATTGGAGCAGGCTTGGGCTAGGAAGGTAGACTCACTAGGATTGGTCGGAGTACAGGATGTGCTGGCCAAGCCAGGGATGGAGGATCCATGTGATCCTGGGCATGACAAGGTCTGAGATCCAGATGGCAGGCGAGCGAATCGCATCTGAAGGCTGCTCTGGGCCTCTGCACTTGCATCCAATGCTTTGCCTACTCTAGTTTTCGTTGAGTTGTAGAAGCATCACGGTATCTCTTCCTTCTTGAACCCTGTCTGTGTCTGTCTCTAATATTGTCCCTTTTACAAGGACCTCAGACGTTTTGGATCAGTGACCAACCAACGGACCTCGTTTTAACTTGATACTTACGTGAAAACCCTCCTTCCAAATAAGATCACAGTCTGAAGGGCTGGGGGATCTAGAACCTCACTGCCCAAGGTCAAGTAGCACAAGCAAGCCATCCCAGTAGCCTGACATCAAAGTCACATGACCAGTAAGTGCTAGAGGCAGTATGGGAACCATCTGAGTCCAGGGCCCACTCTTGTAACCATTTTGCTCATGTGGCTCCCATGGAAAAAAGAAATAAGGGGATAAACAAACAAGCCTGTCAAAGATGCTTCCAGAATGAAGTAAATGCACACACAGCTCACCTGTCAAAAATGACAAAAGAAAACTCTTCTCCAAGTGTCCTGCTAAGCACTGAAGCTCGCTGGTAGGCCTGGTGGGCGACCAGGGTAGCAGCTGCAGCCATGGCTGTGCCCATGTTGCAGCTCCCACTTAGAACACCCCACCCTCCAAAGAGGTAAAACTATTCTCAACTCCTAGTAAAGAGCGCAGTGTTCAGCGATTCTCATTTGTAAGTTTTTAACTGTCAACACTTTCCTAAACTTTCCCTTGCTGGATCAGAAGATATGCCCAGCCATTTCAACTGGCTCTACAATGGAGTCCTTATTTATTTATTTATTTATTTATTTATTTATTTATTTATTTATTTATTATTTTCTGGGACAGCTGTGCAGATACTGGGGAATAGATTGGTAGTAGGAAGGGGAAAACTGGTCAGGTCAAACAGCATGGTTGCATTTTCTCCTTGTCTCTTGAAGGCTGAGATTTGTGGATATCATAAAAGGTTACAGCCCCTTTTTGGAAGCCACAAATAACCCTGCTTGGGCTGTGACAGCTCTATGGCCCTTGGCGTACCATTACCCCATTGCTGCTTGGGATTCCAGCTGTGCACTAGAGCAGCTGGCCCCAAAGTGTGCTCTCCACAGAGCATGTCGTAGGGGCTCTGGGTCGCTGAGAAGCTGTTCCCTCTTGTGAGTCAATGCCTAGAAACTGGGCTTGATCTAATGAAATTACATGCTTTCTGGAGTGATTAATAAACGTGGTCCACTTCTCCATATGGGATGAATATTCTTAAGTGAAAGGAATGTGGGCATCACATGTAGCTGCACCTCTATGGGCCAGTGGCTTATAACTCCGTGGCCTTGGCACAGAGATCCAAAAAAAGACGCTCTTTACAAGCCGATAAGCCACACATACACACATGGGCACAGCATGTGCCTGGACACATGAGTATATGCACACGTGTGCACACACGCACCCACACACCTAAAGTTTCCTGAAATCTGTAATCGTTCTGCAGTCCAGTTATGAAATGAAATCATGATAAGTTCCTATTTAGGCATTGTGACCAGGAGAAGGCAATGGAAGGATACATGTGAACTCTATTTACAACATATCAGTCTTGAAGTACAGCGATAATATTTCACCTACAACAACATCTGGAGCACAGGTAGACTCTGACATGTTCTGGTAACTAACTAAGCATCATACAATGTGGACCATTCCTGATCATATGATGGTTTTTAAATTCTATGATGATTTTTAAAGTATCTGCCAGGGACTCTTGATGAACATGGTTCTTTAGCTTAATGGCATCCTTATCAGAGGCCTGATTTGACATGAGAGATGATACACACCAGCCTTACTGAACCCCCCGGGCAGTTGGGAGTCATTAGGTTATTGACATGCAGTCCCCGTTGGATCCAGAGGGCACTTGAGTGCTGACCTCACAGTGCACGCAGACTCAGCACTTTCCATGGGACCAAGGTTGGCAGGACTTGCCCTTTGACCTCTCCTCACAATTCCACTGTCAACATGGGGTCAAACCTGAGCAATGGAGGAGTCACACACTCTTCTACTGCTGCTGATGCACGGTCTACTCCACAGCTCCAGGGGAGTCCCAGAGTGGACACACACAGTGCTGAGCTCGGAGCCACCATTGAGTTGATATCATTAGACTGCTTTAAGATCATAACTAGAAAAATATTTCTTCACAAGAATTACAATGTGTCATGTGCAGAAGCATCTTCCAGCCTCTGCTGAACTAGTGACAGCTTTGGAAGTTCTGTGAGCCACTCTTCATTCAATCATCTTTACAACCAATTATATCACTCTGTGACAAAAAACCAACTCAAGTATGATGCTGTGACACATTGCATGATAATCAACCTGAACTAATGAGTGCACATTTGAAATTATATTACAAATTAATCATATACTTGCTTTTTACAGTTAGTATTATATTGTTTGTTGACTGAAATATAAGCATTTTGCCATCTCATCAAGCAGTTTTGTGTAAGCGCATATTACCTGACTATCAAAGTGGCTGGAACCTAGCATGCAGTTCTACTTGAGTTAATGAGTTCTCAGCCATCAAAAATAGCACACCCAAAATGTCCAGACACTTTAGCAATGTTGCTATGGGAAGAATTTGGAGAAATAGATTTGCATGTATAAATATTCAATTAATGTCTGTTAAGCCCATAAATCAATAACAAGGAGAAAGTGAGTGCTTAAGATCAATATTTTAAATTTCTTCTGACTCCGCAATACAAAGATTATAGCTCTTCTATTCAAATACTAGAATTTCCACTGTAAACACATAACAGGTATGAATCTCCTCTCTGTGGATTTTCATGTTAGAACGCTAGTGAGAGGCAAAGGGGCTGGGGGTAATATAATTTTAAATAACCATAAAATCTTTGAAAGAAAACAAAGTCAATGGAATACGTGGGTGGAGAGCTTTTAACGTCCACATTGGCCAATTGTGTATTTTGTTTTAAAGAAGCATATCTGAACACAGCTGAGCATGCCACTTGGGAGAAGCTTATTCTCAATCTCCGCGAAGCTCAAACCTCACTCCAGTCTGCTCCCCATGTGGAGCTACACAGCGGGTGTCTTTTCTCTGTGTGGGGGTCATGTTTTGACTCCCCCAAATGCCAATGAGAAGCTGCTCCCTGAGTGTAATGAGTCTTATGAATGACGCATCCCCGGGGACACGTCCAGTTTCCTAAGGACTAGCCTCATGTGAAGGTCATGTACTTCTGCAAGTTTGATCACAGAACAGAGACTGTGAAGGGAAGGGGACATGAAGCCGGGAAGGAAAGCAAATACATTGTGGTGTTTTAATATACTAGCCCCCACTTAATAAGAAAACACATCTGGTTGCTGTTAAATGCAGTGCTTCCCTGAACATGCTACAAAGAACCACCCCACTTTAGAGAGGCCCATCAGAGAGAAGGCACTGGAATTTATAAGCTGCTCCCTCTTGGGTCCTTAATCTCTTTAGTCGAGTTTTTCTTAAGGATCAGTACCACTCCTACATTTCAGAGGTGTGTCATATAGCTTCTCTGGACACAGAAAGAATGAAGGCCTGTGCTCAAGGACAGGCTCATAGACAGGCTCAAGTATAGGCCCAAGAACAGGCTCATAGACAGGCTCAAAGACAGGCTCAAGGACAGGCTCAAGGACAGGCTCATAGACAGGCTCAAAGACAGGCTCAAGGACAGGCTCAAGGACAGGCTCATAGACAGGCTCAAGGACAGGCTCAAGGACAGGCTCATAGACAGGCTCAAAGACAGGCTCAAGGACAGGCTCAAGGACAGGCTCAAGGACAGGTTCATAGACAGGCTCATAGACAGGCTCATAGACAGGCTCAAGGACAGGCCCAAGGACAGGTTCATAGACAGGCTCAAAGACAGGCTCAAGGACAGGCTCAAGGATTGCATCCTCAACTTGGAGGCAGAGGGAGAAGCCTATAAAGTTGGCTCTAGTGAACTGGCCTCTTGCTGCGAAAGGTCCAACAAAAGCCATATCATTGCCCAGCCTTTGTCTCTGGGGAGACTGAGGCAAGTGACAATTCAGGGAAAGAGACAACGATAGTGACAGCTGGTGCTTCCCATGCAGTAGCAGCTGAGAGCTCAGCAGGCAGGTACCAGCATGCAGGTGTTATGTGCTCTGTGCCTTACACCTGATGGTCTCAGTTTCTTCTCACATCAGGGCCTCTGGAGAGGGTTCCCAGAATGGAGTCCCCAGTGTACGCTGTTGAGTGACGGCTGCCCAATGCAATCTATCCCACAAAGAGATAGTTTTTGAAGAGGCTTCATAAATACACAGTTTTGTGATTTGGTTTTTATTTTATTTTTCCGATGCAAACAGCAAGGGATGCTTTACTGATCTGTCGTGATGGGGTCTACCAAGCTCTATTGAGCTGGAGACTCCGAATAGGCAAAGCTTGGGTCTTTTATACTCTTACAGAAGCAGAACTTAGTACAAACATGATTGGTTAGTTGACCATTAAAATGATTGGTTACTAGTTATTCTATCCTTGAAGGGGCAAGAGCTCAGCTTGGTTTGGTTTTTAAACCAGTATACAAAGCAACAAGTTTCCATATGGCATTTTTACACATACTTAATTTGATGGACTCCTTCCCTCTGCTCCCTTCTTCCCTTTCCTCTGCTCCCCATTCCCTCTGTGTCCTTCTGTTCCTGATGTCCCCCTCTACTTTCATACCACAGGTGTCCCCCTACCATCACCCTTCCCTTAAGGTCTTTTGTCCCCTTCCCATGAGCCCTTTTGTGGCCCCCTGTGTTGTCTGTGCTTGCTCCCCAACAAATACACACGTATAAAAATCTGAAGTCATGATGAGAGAAAACACAGCAGCTGGCTCTCTGGACTTGCTACCTCCTTTCATATAACATTACTATTTTTGTTAATTCCACTGATGGTTCCACAAGTGCATTTTTTCTTACGGTTGAACAAAATTACATTATATGTGTGTGTATACCGGATTCTTTACCCATCCGTTTGCTTCGAAGAGACACCATAACCAAAACAGCTTATAAACGAAAGCGTCGAATTGAGAGCTAGCTTCCAGTTTCAGAGAATTAATCCATGATCATGATGACATCAAGAAGACAGGCATGGCACTGGAGCAGTAACTGATCATGTGATCCACAAGCTGCAGGCATGCATGCACACATGCACACACACATACACGCGCACACACACACATGCACACACATGTGCGCACACATGCACAGAGAGAGAGAGAGACACCATCTCCAAGAAGGCCACACCCTCTAATGTTTACCAGTTTACACTTCCACCTTTAGTGAGTTATGCTTTTTCTCCACATCTTCACCAGTATCTGCCATCATTTTTTTCTTGAGATAATCATTTGGGGTGGGGCAAGATGGACTCCCAAAATGTTTTAACTTACATTTCTTCGAGAGCTAATGATTTTGGACTTTTAAAAATATTTACAGATTTCCATTAATAATTTATAATAAAATCTCTCTAAAACTCAAAATATGTTCATAGGTCATTAGTATTTCTTCTCTGCTCAGCTCATTGGCTCATTTATCGTAAATATACAACTTTTGATGTAGTTGTTAAAATTATTCAATTATTTTATGTTCTCCTCACTTATCTTTCACATTATCTCACACAGACCAACTAAAATGTCATGTTAATGACATCTGTTATATGTTATTGAAATAGGGCAAATGAAAGAATATAGGTAACATTGAATTTAGCCTAGGCAAGAGAATATGCTAAAATGTTTGGTCTTATCTGCTTCAGCGGTCAGAGTCTAGTCTTGTACCTTCACCACATGTTTCTACTGAAGTCAGTTTCACAAATAAGCAGGATTTGCTTGCATGCATCAAGATGAAACACAAAACAGAGGTAAAACAAACAAAAGTATAAGACTCAGATCACAAAGAGAAAGATCTAGAAGCCATTATATTTTAGTTGATGCTTCTGAATGCTCGAGTGATCAGTATCTGGCAATGGGCAGGGATGAAATACAGAGGAAGAAACAAAGTAGCTGGTCATTTTAAAAGGCTCACCATCCCCCAACACACACACACACACACACACACACACACACACACACACACACACACGTAATAAGTGCACACACACACACAATTGCACAAGGTAAGCACTGCTCAAATGTATCTTGGCCTGCTCTAACTTCAGGTGCGTTGTTACACAAGTTTAAGATGTGAACAGGAAGTTTAAGATGATTGTGAGGTGTCAGGTGTGGGAGCAGAGTCAGAATATGTTGTTTTATGTGCCACTATGGCAGAACGGGATTTGTTTTGCATTCACCTCAAACCTGTTAGCCTCAAGAGAACCTCTCCAATTCAAAGAAGAGAGAAAACCCCATGTAAGCTATTGTTATGTCTAATGGATGCTTGCCAGGTGGCCATTTTTTTTCTCAGCCTTTGAGGGCCAAAGGCCTATTGGCATTTACATGTGACTTCCTGGAATTTTTGGAAAGTTCATTCACTGTAACAGTGCCAGGTAGTAGATGTCTCTACCTTGGATGCCTAGCCATGCCGCATGCATGCCAGTCTTGACCTGTGTTGGCCAGCACCTCTGGCAACCATCTGTGGAAATCAGATCTGTTCTTGCATGTGTTCTGCTATTGCAATACAGGGTAAGGGACCGCATGGAGGTTTGCAATATTGACCTCACAGCCGTGATCTAAGGTTTGACACTTCAGCATCGCTACCATCCAGAGGCTTGTTAATTTTAAAATGGACTAACGCTGACCCTTATAAGCCTTACCATGGGGCCTCAGTGGGACCTGAAATGACTTCAAATATTAAGACCCAAACAAGTTGTGCCACATCCTTAAACTTGCCTAAGCGTTCTTTAAAGTTTTCACTTGGAATAAAAAATTTTGGGAAAAAAAAAAAAAACAGACAAAGAAATAAACAAAAAAAAACATAATTATCCAATGATTTCTTTGCTTTCAAATTAATAATTTTCCTTAGGTGGTGGAGGTAGATAGGAGAAAAAAAAAACATGTTTATCAGATGCCTGGAGCTTTTTCCCAAGCATGTGGAAGCATGGACACAGGTTTCACTGTCAGTCAGGAGTCTGGGTGCTTCCTGTAACAGACAGAATCAAAGAGCTCATGTGGCATTGAAGGTTACTTCCCCCTCAGGTGAGTCACTCCACAGACTCATCAGGACCCTCTCTTAGGGCCGGCGAGTACTACGAGTTTCAAAAGTCGCTGCTGGTGTCCTAGCTACCACCATGTTCATTCCAGAGAACAAGAGGAGACTTGACATCAGTTCTGATAGCTTACTCATGTGTGAGTGTGAGTGTGCGTGTACATGTGTGCATGTGTGTGTGTGTGTTTGTGTGTGTATCTGTGTGTACTGTGTTAGTAGGCTTGAGATTGGAAGATCCTTATCTGTGTTGGTAGCGTGTGTGTGTGTGTGTGTGTGTGTGTGTGTGTGTGTGTGTGTGTGTGTGTTTGTGTGTGTGTCTGTGTGTACTGTGTTAGTAGGCTTGAGATTGGAAGATCCTTATCTGTGTTGGTAGCGTGTGTGTATGTGTGTGTGTGTGTGTATGTGTGTGTGTGTGTGTGTGTGTGTGTGTTTGCTATGCTTGTATGCTTGTGTGCACATATCCATATATGATATGTAGGCCAGAGGTCAAAATTGGCTGTCTCCCGTGCATGTTTTTTCTACCTGATTTTTTGAGACAGAATCTTTGACTTAATACCTCACTGATTTGGCTTGACTAGCTGGCCAGCAAACCCAGAATTATATGTCTTTGCCCCCTCTCCCTGGTGCAGGAGCTTTGGATGTGCACACATGACTTTCATGTGGGTTCCTGGGATCTGAACTCAGATCTTCATGTTTGCACGCTAGGCTTTTTTTCTACTTGGCCATCTTTCCTCTTCCATGATTGTTCTTTTTTTTTTTCCTTTAAAGATTTGTCTATTTCCATTTGATGTGTATGACTGTTTTACCTGTGTAGGCAACAGTGCTGTGTGGATGCCTGGTGCCCAAGAAGCCAGAAGAGAGTATTGAATCCCTTGGAACTGGAGCTACAGATGGTTATAAACTGCTGTGTGGGTACTCGGGACCAAACTTGCATCCGGAAGAGGAGCAAATGCCCTTCGCAGCTGAGCCATCCTTCCAGACCCAACCATGGTAACTCTCATTAAACAGCCTGCATATGACCTTTTGGATTAGTGATAACTAGATGGCAGTCACAAGATCATTACAAGATGCCAAGGAGTTTGGGAAATGTCAACTTCTTGTTGGGACCTAATATTCTAAACAAAATTGGCTCCACTCTCATACTTTCCCTAACCCCCCCCCCAAAGAAGGACAGGCTAATTCTGAGTATAGAGACTTCAGTCAAGGAGAAAGATTTCAGGCTCCATAGTTGACCTGTTTTAGTGCTAAGCATGTGATTGCCATGCTGCTAGGCCTCGCTGGCTTGTTTCCTATGTACAGTCAAAGTGCTAAACAGGCTCTGGGCAGTGACCACTGTGACTTTCATATCCTATCTTATCTAGATATCTTCTAGTATTGAAAACATCTGGGTGTATTTACTTCCTCCATACTCAGAATCCACAGAGGTTATTAGCTCTCAACTCACATTTTTCTTTATATGGTACAGAGAAGAGACCAGGATTTTCATAGGTGTCTAGTAACCAGAAAACAAACAAACAAACAAAAAATCCAGCAAGGAAATGTATCTCTTTGCCAGGGCCCTGCCTTGGCAAGGTCAGTGATGCCTTACAGGGAGGAGATGCTTTCCAAGTTCACTCTCTTCAAAGCTACCAGTTCTACCGTTGTTTCAGCTGCACTTTTACTTTGATAAAATAATTCCTCCAGAAATGCAGGTTTGATGGCTTGGTAGTCGCTGAGTAAGTTGGGAACCTTGCCAAGCTTTGTGCACCCAATTTGCTATCAGAGTCTCAAAACCACCTCATAGAGTGGATGGTCCCTACCTTTCACAGTTCACTCTTAGGAGACATTAGCTCATCCAGCCCTAAAAGGCATCACATTTTAGTGCTGCTCCACTTAGGGGGAAGAAAAGGAAGACAGAATGGCCCACAGCTGTCTAATGCCATTACGGAAGATTACAAGGTGAGAGTGTTTATGTAGCTTTTTATAACACAAACTCCACTCATAACACTATCTGAAGATTGCAAAAGGAAAACATTAATGGCAGGAACTGTTAGGGAAAAAAATATCCTCTATGCTTTGGACCACATTATGGAAAGATACGTTTTATCAGGGCAATATTACACTGGGTGTTTGTTGTTGTCTGCACAGTGGTGTGAGTTAGTTTGGAAGTTAACCATTCTCACACCCATGAAAGGAAGAAAGCAGGCATCGGAGAAGGAACTAAGCAAAGGCACTTAAGGTCAGAGAAGCAGAGATGCAGACCACAGGGCTTTTGCCCCCACACAGCCTCCTCCCTCACAGTGAAGATGCCATTACTCCAAATCGAAAGTCTCCCCAAGATGTCCAAAAAGAAGAGTCTTGGCCTACAATAGAGTCAGCATCTGGTGGTGCTGACTGTGAGAGGGGGAGACGTACAGTGACATGGTCTTAAAAAAGAACAAGATTTGACTTACTGAACCTAAGAGTCAGACTAAAATGATGCAGGAGAGCCTATGGAAGACAGATCCCTTCCTGTTAGAAGGAATAACTGAAACGGCGATTATCCTTAGAGATGTCCAGAGAGTCTCAGTCTGGAGACAGTTCCCCATGACTAGAGAAAACAGATGTCCATTTTGGAAAGAATCATCACATAAGAGGCATTGGCAAAACCCGATAATTTTCAAGACAGTTTGCATTAATGTATGTCAACATTCTCATTGTTTCATGCCAGACTCCATAGTAGCTCCCTGCTTTGACTTGCCTTTCTATAGGAGCTTGGACAATCTGTCTGAAAGATAATCAAATCACACTATGCTGCTCAAACCTTTCCATGAATTCCCATCTCACCCTATGTGAGAAGACAGTAACCAACACTATGCAGACTGTGCCATGAGGTGTCTCCTGTCTCTTTTCATTTAAGTCATATGGGAGATTGAGTCATGTTTAAATAGATAAGATTCTCTCCCACCTTAAGGCCTTTGTATATTGTCATTCCTTAATTCGGGGTGCTCCCTCAGCTGACTCAATCAACCAATTACTGATCTTCAACTACTGTCTCAGGGTACATTCCCTCTATTCTTGTCTCTCCTATCTTGAATCTTTGATTTATTGTTTGTGTGTCTGTTTGTTTAAACACTCATGACCATCTTACATATTACATTTTTATTTACTAATTAATGCAATCATCTGCCAACAGAATGCTAACTGTTCTCAGTTTTGTTAACAAGGTATGGTCACAATACTGTCAGAATAATGACAGAGCCTAGAATGGGATAAATACTTGGGGAGTAAGTTTCAAATGAATGAGTGATGCTTCTCAAAGATAGGTTTATAGATACAGGTACAGTGACAGCAGAGTTTCATATGGAGCCATGATTTCATCCCTCTTAATGTCTCTAAATGCCTCTAAAATGTCTTTGCTGGTTCTATAAAGGAAAGACTAGCATCCCAAATCATGCTAATAAAGGGTAACCTGGAGAAGACTCCAAGCAAGAGAAGAGGGCAATGTAGTTGTCGATCAGCAAGATATTTTGGGTTGGATAACTGGCCAGAGAAATCTCGCTGAGTCGTTGAGTGTGACCTGCACAAAGTTATTTGGTTGCCTGAGAGCCCCAGACTTCATCACTGCACGGCCACATGGTCAGTGCTCTCCTTTTCAGCATGGAGTGAGGAGGTGTAGGAATGTTTTCCTTGGCTGTCAGACTCCCACATCAGGATCAATAGGATCAAATCCAGCCAGAGGTCTGCTCCAGAAAGGACCGGACATTTGGTGCCTGTGCAGACAGCCCCAGATACCAAGCTCCAGTTTCCATTACAAAAATAATAAAAGTCCGAGGGAAGTGAGATTGGAAAGCCAAAGTAGGTAGAAGACTCAAGACATCCTCCTATTTGTTTTTCTTTTGTTTCTAGGCCTGGAGCCAGGAGGGCCCTCTTCCCCATGGTTGCCTGGTTACAGCCTGAGTGGTTCGCCAGGGTAACATCTGGAATAGAGGTGGGTGGGCAAGGAGCCAGGGCCTGCTAAACTTGAGTGGGATAGGAGAAGGAAAGAAAAATAGATTTTTTTTTTCAATTACTGCCCAACCTTGAGGACAAAGGAAGGAAATATTTGAGATAAACAGAAAATATGTTAAAAGGTTTTATTTAAGAGGTTATTACATCTCATTAACATAGCAGAAGAATAGAAGGCACAGAACTCTGACGTTAGGGCCATTTTCATAAACTGTTTTTTTGGCCTGGGCAGTATTACCCATGATTCTGAGAAGCTATGAGTTATTTTTTGTTCCTGTTATTATTCTTGAGTACATCCAGGTTCACAATAAAAGAAACTATATTCCAATAGCTATTGCGGATGATAATGGTGATGCTGATGGTGAGCATGATGATGCTGATGATGATATCATTTAAGTACTTCCCATGTTCTATGAGGGCTCTTTGTAAATTATCTCCGTTAAGCCTTGTAATTTTTTGGAATAAAATGAAAATTTATAGATGATAGAGGATTTTGTACCCAATACTTCATGCCCACCAGACAGGCTGACCCCAGGACCTACCCTTTCTTCTGCAGCATACTCTCCTTCATCCTATAAGTTAGCCTCATCCTTAGTGACCACACCCACTACCTGATACATTCTTTTCCTACATTAGGAAATAGGTGAGTGTCAAGATTACATGCATAGGTATAGACTACCCAAGGCCAGGCCACAGCTTGGTATGTTTTTACCTATCTTACTGCAAGCAAATAAGCAAATAACACTTTCTGAGCTTCACTTTCCTTTTAAAGAAAAGAGGTGTATAGCTGTTTTTATTTCATGAAGATTTTTGAAAAATTGTAATGAGAAAACATGCAAAGCACTTAGCACATTGAGGCTATAAATATTCAATAAACATTTAGCTGTTTATATAATTATTGTATAAATTATATTCCAATTCTCCAGTTGAGGATACCATCAATGAGCACTTAGTTCCCCAAGAACCAGGAGTTGAGTAAAAAACAACTATGTTTTGAGGTAGACTCACATTCCATTGGATTATGTTGCATCCACCTGCCCTTCAACTCCACAGTTCCAGAGATAAAAGACAAGGACTTGTTCACTGAGTCACCCATCGCTCTTTCTCGGTGTGCTTTAGAAGATTCACGGAAATGAATTCATTCCTATGAGCAGTTGCTACAGATTTTTAGGTGTTGTGCACAAATAGTACACGACATGTTTACTCTTAAAGCCTCCCTGGGAAGAGCTGGAATTGTAACTAAATCTGCAAATTGATCTTCTTGTGTATTTTAATTGAGAGTGGATTTGAACACCAGCTCTGGTTGGCCTGGTGTTTATTCTAAGTATTCTCTCTATCTCTCTCTCTTTCTTCTCAGACAGAAAAATTCTAAGGATACTGGTCTTGTAATTACGTTGGCCTTAGTTTTTAACCAATTCCTCCTCCTCCTCCTCCTCCTCCTCCTCCTCCTCCTCCTTCCTTCCTTCCTTCCTTCTCCTCTTTCTCCCCTCCTCCTCTTCCTCCTTCTTCAAATTTACCATCTGTAAAATATGCACCACAGTAATGACACTTGTACCTGTTTCACAAGCCTGACAAGGTGAAGACACAAAACATTCAGATCAGTTTCTGACAGATTAAAAAAAAATGCATCTCAAGCACTCTGTCAACGTGACCAGCAGGGAGCCTTGGCAGTCATCATTTGCATACTATACTTTAGGATCACGCTGTGTTTAATTGATATAACTAAAAGTAGGTTCCCATTTCCTCACTCATATACAAACATAACAAAAGAAAAATCTAGGCTATCTGTCTTTGGGGAAGAAACAGTCACCTGATTCAAAGAAATCCACAACTAGAATATGTGTTCACCAGGCAAAGCCCGTGACTAATGTGTTTGTCACTCTCCCTATAACATGTATCACAAGTGCTGGCAGCATGTGCAAGCTTAATAATTAATGAGTGTGAGGAAAAATTTCTGGCTTCTGATGAAGAATAATTAGCAAACAAATCTAAGAAAACCCTGATTATCAAAATGGAATTCAAAGGAAAACTTTTTGTGAAATATTCTATTCAAAGTTTGACTCAGATGCATGACACTTCCCAAACGAAGTCCTAATCAGTGTGAAACCCAAGAGATTCACCATTGTCTGTCAAAGAGATGCAAAGGATAGTTATGGAAACCAATATTGCCTGTAGACACCTGTAGAGTGTCCATCCTTTCTGTGTGAATCATTTCAGATTTGACAGTGGGTAAACCATAATCTCTTCCCTTGGGGAATGCAGAAAGCTGGAGAGGTAGGCACAGATGCAAAAAATAAAAGAAACACAGTGGATTAATGCCTATTCCAACTGCATTATATACACATGGATGACATAAAAGAGAAGATTTCATCCTATCCAGTCTTGAGTAGTGGTTTTCATACATCCAGCCGGAGAAAACATATCTTGGAGGTCAAGGGACCAAGTTTCTCCAAGGCAGACAGGTGTGAAGTGAAGAAGTCGTTGCTATGAAGCCTAGAGATAAAGACAGGACCACTTATTAAAGGCCCCCTACATTGTGTAGCTTGAAATTGTTCTCTGAAGGAATGAAAAAACAAGCATAAATTTCCAGATCAGAGGTGATATTACCAGGGATAACGACAGACTGTTTGCACATAGTAGGAATGGAATAAGAGACATTTTATCACACACAAAATTGGAGCAAAAATATGCAAAAGAACATAACCACCTAGGTTTTATCTTCACTTATTTCCATCCAGTTCTACAATGAACAAGAAATAGAGACCCTGGACACAGGCTCAAGATAGCAGTTTTGTCTGGAGAAAGTATTTTGAAATTCAAGATGGAGGAGATAAAGGTGATGGTCTTGCTCAGAGAGGTGGAAGAGGGACAATGTGTGGAGTGAAAATTCTGTCTTTTTCCTAGGACATAAGCGTCTTTGAAAGCGTCATGTAAGGCTACACAAAGCCATCCACACAGAATCTGATTTCAATTTTGGACCGCGAAGACTGAGTACCATGGAACCCCTGTGAAGATGCTCAGGAGTTCTGGGACAATAGACAGTGAAGCTCATTTACAATCCTGGTTTCAAGAGTCATAGAAGGGAAAGTGCTTGGACAAAACCCAAAAGGAAGCATTTACAACTCTTCATCCTCCAGAGTACGTTCCTCCTCCAGGGAAGCCAAGGGGGCATTTCTTTTGAGTTTAAATAGTTGAGCTTAACATAACATACTTTAAAGAGAAGTTAAAGAGCGGGCTAGAGAGTTGACTCCGCACTAAAATAAAAAACAGAAACAACCCCCTCCAAAATTCCCTGTCTTCCAAAGGCCCCAAGTTCAATTCTCAGCACCTACATGGTGCCTCATAACTATCTATAATTTCAGTCCCTGGCAATCCAACCCCCTCTTCTGGTTTCCATGGACACTAAGCACACAATGTGGTACACAGGCACCCATGAAGGCAAAAATCCATACACATATAATGAATGAATATAAAAACATTTTTAAAAGCATGTTAAGTATATCCAGGCTGGCGTTGGGGGTTCTTCTGATATAATCACTGTCTGCCTCACCAACTCATTTGTATCCTGAGTTTCAGCCACACAGTCCCCCCAGTTTCTAAGGGTTGCCTTTCTTTTTATGACAGTGGCATGTGCTACTGTCTTACACTAAATAATCTGTGAAGTTTAACAGTGTAGCCTTCAGGAACCCTCTCCCTCAAGGCATACTCTGAGAGTGCCTCTTTGATTCTTTCTGATTCCTTCTGTGAGCTCCCCTGATGCTCTGAGTACTAACCTCTTTGTGGAGTAAGTATGCTGTGCTTTTTTGGTGAACAGTACATAGTTAAATTATCAGCTTAACAAAACCTAAAGTCACCTTGGAAGAGGCTCTCAATGAGGGATTGTCCAGATCAGGTTGTCCCAATGGGCATGTCCAAGGGGCATGATCTTAATTGCCTTGATTGATATGAGAGGATCCACTCTACCTATGGGCAATATATTCTGATCATGGCCCAGGAAACAACAACCATATAAGGAGATTTTTGCCTTTTACTCCCTTGGTCTTCTTCTCTCTGGTGAGTTCTATTGCCCTGTTTCTGTTGTCGCTTTCTCCTTGCCAACACTGGAAGCAGCTTCTTTAGGATTCAACCTTGCCCTGTCTCCAGGAATGGGCCTTCTGACCACTTAGCCTTGTGAATTGAACAACTATTAGGTTCTTGGCTTCTCTTGTATAAGACACCCTGGACCACCCTGACTGTGTGATGTAGGCCAAAATAATAACTCTTTGTTTAATGTCTATTTATTCTGTTGGTGCCATTCCTCTAGATGTAAATGACTGGTACAAAGTGGTTGTAGGGTTTTCTTTCCACATTAGACCGTAAGCTCCCATGAGAACAGCTATGTATTTGTTATTCAAAAACGCCATCATTCTACAAATGGATCCACTGTCTTCCCAACTTGTATTTTAACTAAAGTCTTTAAACTAGGAAGCAATATATTTTGTAACCCTACTTATAATGTTTGCTAAAGTGTTGACCCAAAGGTCCACAATTAGATTTATTCTAAAAACCGTAAAGGACTATGTTCCCAAGGAAATGATAACATTCCAGGGTCATTTTCTACTTCACTTCCCTGACAAAAAGTACTCCTTTGTGTCCAGAAGGGATGTCTCATCATGAAAAAAGTGTCTGTTCTTAATGTATGCAAAAGCCCCTGCAAGAATTGGTATGGAGCTAACAAGTAGAGAGAGTCTTTCTTTCTTGGCCCTTGGAAATGAAGGCTGACTAGGTGGTGAGCTCAGGCCAGACCAGTGTCTTCACAGTGTTTGTGTTACCTTCTGCCTACACACTAAGTAAATAATAAAAGAACAACCACCCAATTGATGGTTTTCAGACTTCCAAAACGACAGAGAGAGCCTCACTTAAGTGCCTTGACAAGAAATTGAGAAGAGGACTAACTAATTGGTTCAATGACTTCTTAGAAATGCAAACAGAGGTCAAGGGTCTCATATATTTCAAAGGTGGTGTCACAAGCAGCCAGTGTGTTCTTACTAGAGAGACTGTTATATGGGAAGCCTCAATAAAACACGGGGCAGATTTGGGGGAAATTAGAAATTCCTCTGAAAACTATTTAAATATTAGAGCAGCAGAAAGGTGGTGAGCAGAGAAGCTCAGGAAACAGTCTCCTTGGAGGGATCACGCCTCCTCTCTGTGCACTAGAGGCTGCACTTGCCGGCGGCCACAACAGAAATCTTTGCATCCCCTTGCTGGAGAAGATGTCGGCATCATTACCTAACTGTGTCAGTCAGACTATGAAGCACTATTTATCCCATCCCAACTCGTGCCATCAGTTGTTAACTTATCCATTCATCCTTACATTTTATCACTAGCATAATATTTTTTATTTAATTAATTTATTCAGATTACAACTCAATTGTTATCCCATCGTTTGTATCCTTCTATTCCTCCTTCCCTCCCACTTTCACCCTATTTCCCTCCCCTAGGTCTATGACCGAGGGGGACTTCCTCCCCCACTATATGGTCATAGACTATCAAGTCTCATCTTGATAGCCTGCTTATTCTTTCTTTGAGTGCCACCAGGCCTCTGCACCAAGGGGAGGGGGTCAAATATGGGGCACCAGAGTTCAGTCAGAGTCAGTCTCCACTCTCCACATAACTCTAGAGAATGTTCTGTCCATTGGCTAGATCAAAGTAGGGGTTCAATGTTTACTACTTGTACTGTCCTTGGTTAGTGCAATAGTTTGAGCAGACCCCCCTGAGCCCTGATCCACCTGTCACAATGTTCAATCACTGTTGCATGTATTCATGGTATGCGATGAAAATAAAATATAAAATAAGACCAGTATTGAGAGAGACCTGTGCTCACTTTCAAATGACAGTGATTATATTACAACGCCTTCTGATGTCTGTTAGCTTCAAACTCCTCCACCTTCAGCATTGTCTAGAGTATGCTGGTCACAAAATATAAAATATCTTGCTTCGAGTTACTGATTAGTTTAAGGGACCATTTATTGATTCCTTCTTACACCCCCAGCCTAAAGACTCCCTTTGAGAAGGAAAATGATTTCACCTAATTTCTGAATTATTTTAGCAAATATAACCTGATTCTAGGAGCTAGTAAAAAAAAAAAAACATCACCACAAAATCTGATATTTCACCTTTATGGGATGTGGCTACCTTCACCTGCAGTATTTCATCATCATCCCCTCAAAACCACTCACACAAATTTAGCCTATTTTCCCCATAGCTTACATTAGCGTCATTCAAGGACCTGAGATTGCCACAGACTTCCTGTTGCAGGTATGTTGGACATTTATAGAAGCCTTTTTCTTTTCTTCTTTATCACCTGATTGTGTACTTAGCTCATTTTTGTGCTTAGAATTGATGTAAATGAGTGCACATTTTCTCATGCACACACACACACACACACACACACACACACAGACACACACACACACACACGGAAGAGTGCCTATCCTCATATATGAAGAGGACTTAGTTCTGGGAAGTGGGATTGGCAGTGTAGCTGTGGAAGGATGTTCTTCCTCTTCATTACATTTTTATTAATACTCTTGGACATATGATCTTTATATACAAACAAATTTACTTTCTGAAAGTTCACATTCTGTTGAATCTGATGTGTAGATCAATAATTATAGAATCTGGTGTTAGGAATTCTGATCTAACCTAAGACTTGGGCCACCTCCTTTCAAAGTGTCAAAATCAGAGAAGAGATTGGGTGGGCCCATGAGTTACCAGACCCACACAGTGTCTGACCTATCTCCTCACTGCCTGCCATTTTGCTTCTCCTAGACCACTTCTACTTGGCTTTCTGCAACATCTCCACAGCTTGGCATTGGGTCCTCAATATCTGCCTGGGTGTCAGTTTCCTGGTTTGTTCTAGTCAGTGTTTATCCTTATTTCCTAGCGTAACAGGCTCAGCCTGACACAGGGTAATTTACCAATGTCTTGACATTGGCTTTTCTCTTGTGCAAGACATCTGCAGAAAGCTTCCCAATGCTGTTCTGAAGAGTCACTCATTCCCCTAGAAGAGTTCAGATGTGTGTCTAATTGGCCCTAGTTCATCCTGCTAGGGACCTTTTCTGCTTTCTATAATCTATTCTAACTCCTCGCCTAGCGTGCATTGTTTCTACGTCCATCACTAAGCCATTTATGATCATGCTTGGGTTGATGAAAAGAGCTTTCCCTTCTCACTTCTTACATTCTGAAGAGATATACTAAGCCAAAAACTATATTAAGGAGTCAGTTTTTGAATGCTAAAGGTTCTCAGAAGTTAGCTGAGCTGTTGCTGTCAGAGACAAGAAATCATCAGATGACACCATTACTTGGCTAAGGATGGCCTCTTGGTTCACATGCCCAGGAGTGAGGTCAACTACCTGGCTTTGGATCTAGACTTCTATTCCCCTGTCAAGATGTTCATTCCTACCACACAGTTCCCACCATGCATTCAGGGTCTTACTCTATAGCAGCTACTTAAATTCAATTTACATAAAGTTCAAGTGCATTTTTTATATTAGAAATAAAGCAAAAAATAAAATAAAATAAAAATTCCCTTAAAATATACAGAAAACAACTGAAGCCGACTCTTTGGGTACACACACGTTGAGAACGTTTTGTGGACCCTAGTGACAAAATGCTGATCATCAGTAAAGCCATTTAGAAGTCAGTATTTCTGCTTCACTCTCACATACTTTTCAAGTTGACCATAATCACCCCCGTTGACTTAAGGTCACCAATTTTCAACCTGGTGGACACTTTCTTGAACTGTCTTCTTAGAGAGGTATAATTTGACATTGTTTACCTCCCATGTTTCATTAAACCCTCTCATCTGCGAGGGTTCCTGCTTGACTTCTATTATTTGGACTGTTTCTTTTTATTCTTTTTATTCTTGTTTATTCCAGTTTTGGGGTGGAATGAGGACAGGAAACAGCCTACATAGCAGGGTTCTCCCTGGGGCTTTATATGGCAAAATTTCTTATATGGCTAATACTGTTCAGAAAACATTCAAGAAAAAAAAAAAAAAAAAAGAAAGAAAGCTGAGCTAATTCTCAAAAATGCAGGCAAACACCAGGAAACACAGGATACAGAAGATGCCAACCAGATGTTGCTCCGTGCCAGCTGTGAGAGTTTGGGATCAGACCCCAAACTTGGTTCAGAGGAAATACAAAGGCCATATTCATCCAGAACAAAGCTCCCGGGGAACTCTGGCCATGCTTTTATGCAGTCAGAGGGACCTCGGGGTTGGTGGGGAGGACACTGTGACATTCGTTTCGCACTGATCTACTGTAAATGGAAGAATTTGCTCTTCCCTTGGTCTTCAAGCCATATTCAGGGAGGGCAAACCCACATCATACCACCTTGGCTCCTGGGAAAAGTGCTAAGGATTAAGACCAGAAGGCATGCTGGGGAAGGATCTGAGAACAGGGCAGCTGTAGCAACAGCCCCTCCCAATCACCAGGATCTGAGCCGTTATGGTTCTGTTTTAAAATAAACTAAGATTCGGATGAACAGAAAGTTTGTGTTTCACATTAACATTGTGGCTTTTTCTCAGCTGGGTGTTTTTATTTTCTCTGTCACTTTGCATTACAAGAATAACACAGCTTTCCACGAGAACAGCTCCATCAGATATGTGAACAGTGAAGAGGGTTGACCATAGATGGCAGAATCTAGGCTCCCTGAGTCAAGAAAGCCTTGGTCATGAAGGTCAATGGCTGTTGGTTGTTGTTTACCTTTGGGCTGAGTTCTAAACCAGACTGTCAACTAGACTGCATATCTTAGGCCATGTTGCTACAGAAACATGCATATAACTCTGCTTGTCCAGGTCTTCCTGGTACAGCTGTTGGTACTAAGAAACAGCCGTGTGCATCCTCAGACCTGTAAGGTCATGGAACAATAGGCCCCCAGCTAAGAAGGATGTCAATACCCCACTACTCACTGGGAAGTTGTCATAATTTAACATAGAATGTCTACATACATGCTTATGAGAGAAAATTCCAACCCAGGTGTCCATATGAACTCCTTCACCTCAAATTCCTATATTCGTCTTAAGGCCTAAGTGCCCAGCTGTCTTCCTCGACCAGTTATTGCTATGACTCCCTGCTATTCCAGGAAAGGCATCCTTGCTGTGTAGCCTAGCCCCTCCCTCTACAAGCCTTGTACTTGCTAAGCAGCCAGCACACAGCACAAACAGGCCTTGTGTTAAATGACCTTGATATTGACAGGACAAAGGGAAGGCTGTTCAAATGAAGACCTACTGTCATTGCCCCCACCACTAAGTAAGACTCCATACAGATCAGTCCTGAGTAAGAGCTGACCTGGCTTCACTCGTTGGGGTAACGATTTTAGTGGCCGTGCCCTTCCTGAATGAAGTAGGCCTGATTACTCCTTCCCTGTGCTCACCTGCGACACTTTGCATTCCATCTTCCTCTTGGGCAAAGCCAGCACTGTCTCATCTCGTGGCCATCATCATTGGAGAAGATTATTCTGTGAAAACTGTTGTTTTGTCTTAAATTTGTTTTGCTTTGTTTTCATTTCTTTTTTTTTGTTTGTTTTGTTTTGTTTTGTTATGGGTAGAATTCCAGGTCTGTCCTCAAACTTTCAGCCCTCCTGTGTCAGCTTTCCAAGTGTCAATGCTGCAAGTGTGTGCCACCACACCTGGAAACAATGTGTGAATTTTTTTGGTGGGGGTAAAGAAGTTGTGGTGTTGAGTCTCAGACCAGGGCTTTATACGCACTAGACAAGCACTGTGCGCCAAGCTACAACCCCAGCCTGGTGGATTTTTAATTTTACTAACTCTGATGGATCTCTGGCCAACACCAGCTCTCTCTTGAAATCTTTTACGCTGATCACATGAGGGTGTATTTTTTTTTTAATCTGGAAAAAGTCTTTTCATGGCAAAGATTCATGTATCTTAATAAATCGAGTGGTAAATTCAAATCTACTTCCAAAATACAGGTTGCTATGTTAAGTGACAAAGTACAGGAAAAATTCTCCTGGCGTTCTTTCCTTTTGCCAATGTATTTCTCTTAAAATTCTCCTGGAATGGTAAAGCAAGAAATCTGGGTATGGGAATGAGAGTTTGGCTAGAAGGCACATCTTCTGTTTTGACAATTTATTCATAAGAAAACATCCAAAAGATGTATCAAGCTCTGGTCTGTGCAATGGCTATATCCTGCTAAGCGTTGGTTCTTAGTATTTTGCCACTGGAAGTCTTAAAGTCATAATAATAAGGTGAATCCATAAATACTGATCAACCATCTCCTGCAGTTATAGGTTAGTGGGAAATCTAATCTCATCAAAGTCGTTACCTTTCCCAGATTATTTTTTTAATACATCCAAGTAACTGTCATTGTACCTATCTCTATAATTTAATGTGTATGTCTATAAATATAGGACTTTCCTTTTCAAACATGACCACTACAACATATCTTTAACAACTTTAGCAAATCCACAATAATGAGATTCTCTCTGACTTCCACATTTTAATGTATTTTAATGAGTCAAAATTCAAGTAACATAACACGTTATTTATATATTTATTTCTTTTTATATCTTAACCTTTTGGAAAACTGGCTCATTGAACAACTGACGTCGATATGAGCAGTTGTGCATATTCAGTGTTTACAATTTTATGAGTTAAGAACTGGGCTGCCATCATTAAGGCTGTATCCACTATTTCCTAAACTTTCTTTCTGACCCATTTATCACTATCAGTTTGCCCTTATGTTTAGAATATCTAACAAAATTTCACTTGGCAAATGTTAACTATGTAACAGAGTAATGAGTTATAGACACAGAGTTCATCTTTCATCAGTGGAGCTTTGCACTCCTTGGCCATCATCTCATCTTATCTCCCCTCCTCTCAGCCCCCAATCCTCAACAATTCACCCTATTATATGCTTATCGGAGTTTAGTTGCTTTAGATTCTGTATATTAGAAAAATTATGCACACAGCTGTTGATGAATCAACTAATTATATTTTCATCTATAGCTTTTCTACTACCGCCAATTCTCCCTTTTTTCTCCTTGGGTTTCCTGTGAAATTTACTGAATTGGTCTAGACTTTCTTAACATTTTTGTAAAATACACACACGTGTGTGTGTGTCGTGTGTGTGTGTTGTGTGTGTGTGTGTGTGTGAGAGAGAGAGAGAGAGAGAGAGAGAGAGAGAGAGAGAGAGAGAGAGAGAGAGAGAGAGAGACTGAGATTGGTGGAAACAGAGACAGAGGCTAAAAGAGAACCCTGGAGTTCATGTTTGTAAATCATGCTTTTTACCACTGAGCCACATCTTTAGTCCTACCTCACACTTGACTTAAAATGCTTATTTCACGACTCCCAAATCTACTGTCATCACTGTAGATCCATTAGACATCACTAATGTTCCTTATAACCCAGAGGCCACTGTCACTCAGAGAGTCAGAACCTGAGGCTGTATCATTCACTGTAAAGAAGCTAGAGTTTTAACCTATAAATTGCCTGCTAACTGACTTTGGAAAATCTTACTTAGAATATCCTCTCCCTTGGTTATAAAGGTATAATCCAACATAATCTCTAAAGGGTTTATTCAACTGAGGGACATCTAGGTTGTTTCCAATTTCTGGCTACTACAAATAAAGCTGATATGAACATAGTTGAGCAAGTGCCCTTGTGGTATGGTGGAGTGTCCAGGAGTTCTATAGCTTGGTCTTTCTGAGAAAACCTCCAGATTGGTTCCCACAATGGTTGTACAAGTTTACACTCTCACCAGCAATGGAGGAATGTTCCCCTTGCTCTGCGTCCTCACCAGAATCTGCTGCCACTTGAAGTTTTGATCTTCAACATTCTGGTGGGCATCAGAATTAAAAGCAGTCTCAAACATGCAGAGTGCTGAGTGGTATAGAACACAGTTAGGCACACATCCAAGAATGGCATTACAAAGGAAACAATACAGGTTTGGGAATCCAGACAGCATTGGAAAAGCCACCTTCCAAATAAGTATAAGGCCTTCTTTTTGTACTAGGAGCTACAGGGAGAATATTTGCAATGTAAGTTGCCTCGTCCTTGGAGTACTTTGCATAAGGCAACTGTAGATACTGATAGTGGTAACAGGTCATCAAATGAGACTAGGAAGAAGAGAAGACTGAGTTCTACACAGTTTGTATTAATAAAAATCTCATCGACAGACTCCGTTCAATAACGTCTACTTTTCTTCTTAGATTCAAAGCTAAATGTGTGGATAAATACTAAACATAATTAGATCACAGAAGATGCAATGAATATTTTTTTCTGCAAATATAAAAAAAAAATAATCTAGAAGCATGGTGATGTGTTGGACCTGGAAGGGTGAATGGAAGATGTTCAATGAATGAGAGAAACAAAGGGCATGTGGTGAAATTAAACCAGTGTGTGCCCTAGAGAAGCCACAGCAGGGGTCATACACTCAACGGACTTCAAGAAATTGCCTGAGACCTCTCTTGTTGGCAGTGATGGATTCAAGTAGAGGAGTATTTTGTTCTGATAATCTTCATCAGGACCAGATGGGACTGTATGAGAGATAACATTGTGAGAAAACACAGCCATATCGTATTCCACACTGAGTATAACAAATCAATGCAAAATCAAATAATGTTGCTTCAATCAAATAATGTAATTTAAATCTGTGTTAAGTAAAATATCTCTAAGGTTACATGAGAAAGAAGTTGATTTTGCCAACATGATAATAAAATCAGCAATGTTTAAAACAGAACTAATAAATAAAATATATAATAGTCATAACTAACATATCAAACAAGCAGTGACTTAAGTGAGTGACTACAAAGTTGTGGGGGCACGCTAATGAAATCACAATCTCCCTCTAAAAAATATTGTTTTAAGTTCCATAGTACGATCCCTACAGTGCCCATGTTCACAAATATAGACACACATGTGCATATGTGCATGCACATATACATGTGCACATATATGCATATGCACACATATGCATGTACAGTACACACATGCAGATGTAATCATACACACATACATGCACACACATGCATGTAGACACAAACATGTGTGTGCGTGCGCACACTTGTGCATACACACACACATCCATACATTTCTTCCCCACCTAATAACAAGATTCAGATTTCATTCTAGGGTTTATCAAAGTATGTTCTATAGAGTGCCTACTGGTTATATGTAGGAAACTCAAAAAAAAGGGGAAAAGAAAAGGGAGGGAAGGGAAAGGAATTGAGAGAAGAAAAGAATGGGAAATGGGAAAAAGAAAAAGAAAAGAATTTCCAAACCAGTCAGAGAAGTTCTGGCTTAAACAGAACTCAGAAAGACCCTTTCCTGCAAGCCCTCTCACAGTTCATGCCAAGCATATGCAAATTTCTAACTTGAGTACAAAGCATGCAAAGCTTGAGCAGAGACTCCTTCCACAAATGACATGCGGATAAGCACCCTGTGGATGAATATTCTTGAATGCACTAACATTAACCTTCACACACTGCTTCTCTTGGAAGTGGACTCTGTAGCCCAAGATGCTGGGAACATTGCTGCTGCAATTGTTGCTAGGAAAATCCAGAGGTTGCTGGCCCTTTCTGTTCAGCTCAGACTAGTGCATGTTATTATAATCCAGCTAGATGAATGTTTGCAACATACATTGAAGAGAAAGCTGCTTACCTTTCCATCTCTTAATCCCATGAGGTGGAAACTCAAAGTGCGCAGCCATTTAAGAGAGGACGCTCACAGATGAGAGAGGAAGAAGCGCTAATTCCGTACTGAAGTACTGACGAGATTTCACCTTCAACCTGAAGTGTGTGTGTGTGTGTGTGGAAGAGCTCAAACTGGAGGCCAAGTCTGCAAAAAACAGCTGACTCAAGGGTGAAAACACTTTAATGTTCGCCCCTCACCTCACTATCTATCATCTATCTATCTATCTATCTATCTATCTATCTATCTATCTCTATATCCTTGTGTGTATGTTGGTGTGTGTGTGTGTGTTTGAGTGTGTGTGTGTGTGTGTGTGTGTGTGAGAGAGAGAGAGAGAGAGAGAGAGCGAGAGAGAGAGACGCACATCCTGCATGCAAGCATAAGTCAGCTTTGTTTATCAGACTCAACCATACTGATCCAATTCCCAGAGGTGGACAATCACATCTTGTGTTCTCTATGGCTTCATTTGAGATAAAATCACGGTCCTGAGTGTGCAGTGCTACCGACTAAGCTGCTTTCTCTAACACCCTTCAACCTGCCCTTTGAGTGTGGGAGAAAGGCCATCTATTCTTTTCCCAATGTCAAACTCCTTTCTGTACTCCTCAGAGATCCCACACTGTGGAGTTCTGCCTTATTCTTGGAGCCCTGTGCCTTGTTGTTGTTGTTGTTATCATTTAATTTATTCACATTACACCTCAATTGTTATCCCATCCCTTGTATCCTCCCATTCCTCCCTCCCTTCTGCTTTCACTCTATTCCCCGCCCCTATGTCTGTGACCGAGGGGCACCTCCTCCCCCACTATATGTTCATAGGCTATTACCATCACCAAATTACTTACTTTTGCAAATGACCTCTTCTTTTGCCTGAGATTGTTTCAAACTTTCCGTCTTAGTGAGGGTTTCTATTGCTCTCATAAACACCATGACCAAAAAGCAAAGTTAGGGAGTAAAGGGTTTATTTGGCTTTTACTTGCACACCACTGATCATCATCAAAGTAAGTCAGGACAGGAACCCAAATGGAACAGGAAGCTGGAGGCAGGTGCTGATGCGGAGGCCATGGAAGGGTGCTGCTTCCTGGCTTGCTCCCCATGGCTTGCTCAGCCTGCTTTCCTTTAGAACCCAGGACCACCAGCCCAGGCTTAGCACCACCCATAACAGGCTGAGCCATTCTCCAGTAGTCACTAATTAAGAAAGTGCTCCACAGGTGGATCTTATGGAGACATTTTCTTCATTGACGTTTCTTCTTTTCCTCTCAAATGACATTGGCTTGTGTCAAGTTGACATAAAAATATCCAGAATACCTGTCTTACCACCTGTCATGACTTTTTACAATGTTAGAGATATTTTGGGCTACAGAGATATCTCTGTAATTAAAAGCACTTGTTGCTCTTGCAGAAAACAGTTCCCAGCACCCACACCAAGTGGCCCACAAATCACCTTTAACTGCAGTTCCAGGGCACCTGAAATTCTCTTTGGGCCTTCAGGGAGCACCAGGCAAACAGATGATGCATATACTTGCTTAAAGGAAAAGGATTCATGCACATAAAATAAAAATAAATAAGTCTACAAAACATAGTCTATATCCATGATTCCCAACACAGTCGCAAATAGCCTGATCATCTTCCCAATAAATCACTTATATGTGACAGCTGCACTGGCCATGTATAGCTATTGAGCTGCCATTTCACTGAGCCTCACGGAGATAATTGCACAGGATCTGAAGGGGTACGGTTAAACGACTTTATATGAGATGGTGTTTGCGACATACCTAGCATGGAGCTTAGTTTTCAATAAATTATTCTCTCTCTCTCTCTCTCTCTCTCTCTCTCTCTCTCTCTCTCTCTCTCTCTCTCTCTCTCTCTCTCTCTCTCTCTCAGGGTTGAGGAGCTCCGAGGGTTCACATTTTTTCCTCTGGGTCCTTCGAGAGACTGCATTGTTTATGTCCCCAAATGTTAAATCTTGTCAGGCTTTGGAAGACTTAGCCCAGTCTACAACCAAAAGACAATGTGGGCCTCTCTGCCCTGAGCCTTTTGGTCACATGGTCCTAGTTTCTGTACTGTCTAACTCAAATTTCCTTCCTGCATTAATCAAGGAACAGTTTCTTCCTTCAGGAGCCCGGAAATGGAACCCATTGTTTATTTGCATTGCTCAGCTTTTCCTCAGTGGAAAAGAAAACCCTTTGAAATACAGAGGCTGAAGCTTTCCCTCCTCTATCTGCGACAGGCCCCAGTGGGCAGTTGGTCCAGCAGCTGCAGTCCGAGAGGAGAGGAGCCTTTGAGGGACAGACATTCTACCTAGGGAGAAGCCACTGTGCTCTTGTGTAATGCGGGGGGTCTGCAGGAGGAGGTTCCATGACCCTTAAGACACAGAGATACTCATCCTAACCTCACGGTTTCCCATCTGCAACAATCCTATGGACCACTCCTAATTCTAGGGCATGCTATGACCCCACAGCCTCCTCTACTTCTGAAATTTCTGATCATCTCACTTTTCGCTTAAAGCTTTTTCCATTTTCAGTACACACTAAAATTTTTGAAGCCAAATTTTTATTAAAGAGATACAGATTCTATGTGATAACTTCAAAAAACAAAACTAAAGTAAAAATAAATCGTCTTCCAGATGTCTACTATTGCTCATGGTCAGTGTGAATAGTTTAATGTTTTCCTTCATCCGTACTATGTTTTCTCATGCACCAAACTAACATGAGTCTCTACATCTTAAATTTCAGGATAAGCTTTGCCTGTGTCATTATTTTGTGGCCCTAAAACTAAACTCAGAATCCCTCACATGTAGGCAAATGCTCTACCATTGATTAATATCCATGGCAAATATAATTTTAAATAATTTTCATAACATCGCTTACATAACACAATGTATATCACTTTATTATACTATGTGGTATATAACTGTTACTCTGTTGTATATTTATATCATTTTTATATGATCAATGATAAACAAAATTATTATAAACCCCTTTATGCTAAACATACTGTTTTCAATTCTGAATCTGGTCTGCTTTGAGTTACGTTGTGGTGCTGCCTTAATATATATTGAAGTTCTAATATGCAGTACCTGAGAACATTATCTTATTTGGCAAAAGGGTTTTGTAGATCACCACACCAAGATGGACTTATTGTTCAGGTTCTAAGACCAACAAATAAATGGGACCTCACGAAACGGAAAAGCCTCTGTAACACAAAAGACACTGTCAACAGAAGAAAACAAAAACAGCCTATAGACTAGGAAAAGATCTTCACCAACCCTATATTCAACAAAGGGCTAAACGCAAAATATATAAAGAACTGAAGCATTGATAGCACCTTCAACATATGGTGCTGGTCTAACTGGATCTACATGTAAAAAAAAAGTGCAATTGGACCCATATTTGTCACCATGCACAAAACTCAAGTCCAAGTGGATCAAAGGCCTCAACATAAAACCAGAGACACTAAATCAGTTAGAAGAAAAATTAGGCAAGAGCCTAGAACACATCGGCACAGGAGACAACGTCATGAACAGAACACCAACAGCCCAGGCCTTAAGGTCAACAATTAAGAAATGGTACCTCATGAGGCTGAGAAGCTTCCGTAAGGCAGAAGACACTGTCAACAGAACAAAGTGTCAGCCTACAGACTGGGAAAAGATCTCCATCAACCTTACATCTGACAAAAGTCTAATATCCAAAATATATAAAGAACTCAAGAAATTAAACACCACCAAACCAAATAACCCAATTGAGAAATGGAGCTCAGAACTAAACAGAGAATTCTCAACAGAGGAATATCGAATGGTTGAGAAACACTTAAAGAAATGCTCAACCTCTTTAGTCATCAGGGAAATGCAAATCAAAACAACTCTGAGATTCCATCTTACACCCAGCAGAATGGCTAAGATCAAAAACTCAAGCAACACCACATGCTGGCGAGGATGTGGAGAGAGGGGAACAGTCCTTCATTGCTAGTGGAAATGCAAACTAGTACAGCCACTTTGGAAATCTACCTGGCTCTTTCTCAGAAAACTGGGAATCGGGCTTCCTCAAGACCCAGCTATTCCACACCTTGGAATATACCCAGAAGATGCTCCAGCTCACAACAAGAATATTTGCTCAACCATGTTCATAGCAGCCTTCTTCATAATAGCCAGAACATGGAAACAGCCTAAGTGTCCCTCAGTAGAAGAATGGATAAAGAAACTGTGGTACATTTACACTATGGAATACTACTCAGCTATTAAAAAACAAGGAATTCCCAAAATTTGTGGACAAATGGATTGAACTAGAAATGACTATAATGAGTGAGTTAACCCAGAAGCAGAAAGAGTCAAATGATATATACTCACTTATGTCTAGACACTAGCCCAAGGGGCATGTCACACAAAAGTCTTCACTTACCAGGAAAGTGGACGAGAGGGGAGGACATCCTATTGGGACTCTAGGTGAGAGAAGCATGGGAGAATGGGGAAATAGAAGGATCCAGAGGGTCCTAGAAACCTACAAGAAGAACATTATGAAGGGCAGATCTGGGCCCAGGGGTCCTGCTCAAACTATGACACCAGCCAAGGACAATAAGTGCAGTAAACTTGGAACCCCTACCCAGATCTAGCCAATGGACAGGACATTCTCCACCATTAAGTGGAGAGTGGGGACTGACTTTCACACGAACTCTGGTGCCCCACATTTGACCACGTCTCCTGGATGGGGAGACCTGGTGGCACTCAGAGGAAGGATAGCAGGCTACCAAGAAGAGACTTGATACCTTATGAGCATATACAGGGGGAGGAGGTCCCCCTCAGTCACAGTCATAGGGGAGGGGAGTAAGGGGAAAATGAGAGGGAGGGAGGAATGGGCGGATACAAGGGATGGGATAACAATTGAGATGTAATATGAATAAATTAATAAGATATATTTTAAAAGAACACATGATGGTTCTGAACATGTATACGTTAGACATGGGTAAACCAATTTCATAAAACAAATACCACTACTGTAAATATGGTGAATTGAAAAAAAACAAACTGAAGAAACTAAACATCAACAAATCAAATTATCCGATTCTCAACAGAGGAATATCAAATGCCTGAGCAATATTTAATTTCTCAGTGTTCTTAGTTATGATGGAAATGCAAATCAAAAACAACTCTGAGATTCCATCTTCTACCTATCAGAAAGGCTAAGATCAAAAACTCAAGTGACAGCACATGCTAGAGAGGTTATAGAGAAAGGCGAACATTCCTCCATTGCTGGTGGGAGTGCAAACTTGTATAACCACTATGGAAATCAATCTGACGCTTTCTCAGAAAACTGGGAATAGTGTTATTACAAGACTCAGCTATACCATTCCTGGGCATATACCCGAAAGCTACTCCACCATACAACAAGGACATTTGTTCAACTACATTCAGAGCAGCCTTATTCATAATAGCCAGAATCTGGAAAAAACCATAAATGATCCTCACCTGAAGAATGAATAAAGAAACTGTGGGAGGAAAAAAGGAAAGAAAAGAAATGAAATGAAACTGGTACATTTACACAATGGAATACTACTCAGCTATTAAAAACAAAAAAAAAAATCTTGCATGGACTGGAACTAGAAAAGATCATCCTGAGTGAGGTAACCCAGACCCAAACACACATGGTATATACTTACTCATAAGCGGATATTAGCCCAACATAGATGTCCTCTGAGAGACTCCAACCAGTGAGGGATCAGGACAGATGCTGGGACTTACAGCCTGACCCTGGGCAGATCACTGAGAATTGTATGGAGGACTTGAGGATGAAAGGACCACAGAGATCAGGCGCCCCATAAAGAGACCATCAAGGCCAGTAAGTCTGGACCCAGGGGGGCCTGAACATACGGATGCACCAACCAAGGACAATGCATGCAGAGAACCTAGATCCCCTAATCAGACATAGCTGATTGACCCCTCATTCTCAGTGGTTGAGGGTGGAGGGATCAGGGACTGTTTCTGACATGAACTCTGGTGCCCTGCAGCTTGAACACTTCCCCTTGGTGGGAAGTCTCTGCAGGCACACACAGGAAGGAGACGCAAGGTATCCTGATGAGACCCTGATAGGCTGTGGTCAGACAGTGCTAGAGAAACACCACCACCCCTCCTGGCCAGAGGTCTAGGGGAGGGGAATAGGGCGGAAGAGAGAGGGAGGGTAGGAATGGGAAGGTATGAGCAAGGGGATAACAATTGGAATGTAAGGTGAATAAGTTGTAATAATTTTTTTAATGGAAAAAAAGATGGAGTTAGTGGCATGGGTTCTAATGCAATACGACTGGTGTCCTTGTTAGTGGGACTACTTTAAGAATGACGATAGCGATGCACACAGAAAGCACGCCATATGAAGTTGAAGGCGGCATGGATGCTTATAAGCCAGGAGATGGATACTCAGGGTTGCCAGAATTGCCAGAAAGCAAGGCTTCGGTCAGAGGATACATATATTTTTAAGGTCCTTGATACATTTTACCAGGTTCTCTTTCCTAAATATATGTTGATTTCTAACTCCACTAACAATAAATGAAAGTGCTTACGTCATCACAAACTCCCCAGAATACTGTTGCTTTGATAAACTTTACTAGTTTAGTTGATGAACTGTATTACATCGCTTTCTAGTCAAGATTTTTATTTGATTACCTCTGAGATTAAATGCTGTCAACATTTATTAGCTATTTTTGTTTCTTTTACATTTTGAGTTCTATGTTCTCTCTATGCCTTTGAAATTATATCTACATTTAATTTGTGGGATTATGGGTGCTTTCCCATTTCTGTTTGCATGAATTGCTTTCATAGCATGGGCAGCAATTCTCTTTCTGCCACACTTGATGCAAATATGTCTCCAAAGTGTTGTGTTGTTTTAATTTCACTTCTTCTCCTTTGGATCTATACTCTGATGGAGCAACATTTTTTGAATACTTTTTATTTTATGAGTTAAATAATATCATATATTCTGGGAAGAAATCTTTTTCTAAAGTAAAAATTATTTAGCTGGTATGGAATGATTATTTTGGCATAGAGGGTTAAGCCATAATATGACTTGTTTTATTATAACTTTGTTTTAATTAAATTTTGACAATGTTGTTTAATAGCAAATCCTCTTGTTGTAATAATTTTTCTCTTTTTCATCCCCATGTTATGAAATAGTACCTCTGTACACACATTTACACTTACATGTGTGTGTGTGTGTGTGTGTGTGTGTGTGTGTGTGTGTGTGTGTGGTGTTTTTTCTGTATGTGTGTAAATACATGTGTACATGTATATACATAAAATTCCATAAAATTCTGACTCATTTTGCTATTCATTTTTGTCATGTGATTGAACATAACCAAGAATTTCAAATGGAGCTTTAGAGAGACCATCACGGATGTATATGGCTTGTTTTATTCTGGATAGAGTTACATCAACCACAGTTATTGGCTTTGGGTAGCAATAAACTCATATCACCAACTTGTGTGGCATACAAGGAGCCTGCGTGTTGGTTAGGTACCCATGGGTCTCTGTGCACAGTCTCTGCAGCACAGTGCCTCACAATGACTGAGGATTATCTAGAAAGGGAAAGTAGAACCAGATTCACCATCTCAGCTACTTGTCATTCAATTGCTTTTATCCTTCTGCTCCCTTCATGTCTAACTTACTTCCTGGATTGTCATAGCCTCTCAAGGTGATGTGGCAAAATTAATGAGTTTGACTACTAGGCTTTGGGCTGCTTTCTTGGCCTATAGTGATCTCCTCTTTTCCTTTAGCTAGTTGGCAAAGAGTTGTGGTCAAGAACGTAACATTTATGCTCAAATTACCTGGTTGACATTAAGAGGAAGATATTTGTGCTTCTGGGGATTCAGGCCCTCCTCCCCCTGTGAACCATGGATAATGCGTCTGTGTTCATAAACTGGTTTTATGGTGAAATGAGCTATGTGCACAAAGCCTGTGGAAGAGCATCGGACATCGAGTAATGAATGTCACATGAATTACTCCATGTCTTAAGGGCAATCTGAGGAGATATCCAAGATATCTGAAGGGATGTAACCTCTGATGCCCTTTCCACCTTCCCTGGGCTAGATTGGGTTACTCTGTCAGTCTTCAAATTCAGTTTTGATTGTCACACATTTATCACAATAGTTAGTTTTCTTTGTCGTATTCCCCATTGAGCTTTATGTTCTGTGATGTCACTTGTGTGCTGCTGTGTCCCGTGTTCTTATCAGAATGATTAGCTAAGCAGAGGTCCTTCACACAGTGAAAACCAAAAATCAATATGCGACTTAATAAATGGATAAACACATATCATGTAGTAGAGGGACTTATTTACTTAAAGGGAACAAAGTGTGGTCCTACATAGGCCTGCCATTTCAAGATGCCTCCTGCTTACAAATAAGGAGAATAAACCACTAAGGAAACCTGGAGGCTCAGGGTGTCTCCAGGATTTTAAGGAGAAGCTGACCGCAGATAATCTTTTGTAAATTCATTTGTGCCCCAAACAAGAGTTCTGTTCATGGGTCCAAGCTGGGTCTCCTATTGTCGTCATACTAACATCACAACCGGGGAGAGAAAATGGGTGCGTGGCCCCTCATTCCTCCCTGGGAGACCATAGAAACTGATGACTGTTCATGACTGATAATTAGGTGGAGTGTGCACTAGCCAAGAGCTTTGCAATAACATGTGAGGTAAATACTTGTGTGATTCTCATTTCAAAGGGAGAGAGACGGCAGAATAGAGGAGCCAAGTCCCGGTATCCAGGTCAAGCAGCTGGAAAGAGGCAAACCCAGCTTGGCGTGTAGTGAGTTCAGAGTCATGCTCAAAACAAGGACATCTCACTCTAAAAATCCCTTGGGTTTGGGGAAAGGGAGAGAATTGTCTTAAAGTCTTAGCTGGTTGAGAGGGACTGCTATTCTTGCCCAAATCTCTAACACGGTGGAATCAATCCATAATTACCTCTTATTTTGAGAAATCTTCCAGGTAAGCACCAGTCAAAACTCCACCCAATCAGCAGTCTTCCAGAAAGATTTCTGGGGACACTGTGATTCAACAAAACAGCTATTTATTGAATGCCTTCTTGCTGTAGCTACTGGTGGTGCCATAGACCAGCACCCCTACCTGTGAGGCTCTTTAACAATTGCTTAGCTGTCCTGTTGGCCCATCATACCCTTCCATTGAGACAGTGTGGGGGTGTAATTTATTGATGTCATAGTACAGGAGTTAAGACACTTTAGCCTAGTGAGGCAACTCTAGGGATGATTCCAGTTCCTGGTTTTCAAAGAGGTTAATGGAGGCTATTTCTGGGTCTGGATTGCAGCTGTATTTGCCCTCTGTCCTCTTCTTCTTACTCTCCTCCTCTCCTGCCCACAGATATGGATCCCACAAACATTCCTAATGCCTGCAGACACTTTAGTCACAGCCTTGCCTTCAGCCAGTCAAGATCCATGGTCCAACCATGGTCTTCCCAGGGATCCATCTGATCAGCAGAACCAGAAGCCCTCTGAATGTATTAGCAATTTCCAGTTAAAAGGGCCTTCCTTTCTCATTTTCAAAACAGTCACCCGGTCATCATCATTTATGGCTCCTGTTTGCAGCAGGAAGCCCTGAGGAGGGTTAGTTCAAACAGTTCCCTGCCACTGAGTCTTTGCCATAGATCAAGTCAACAACTGTCTTGAGTTTGCAGCCAAATATAGTAAAAAATGTTGAATATATCACCTTCCTGCACCAAAATGGTATGGCTATAACAAGCCTATTTCTTCCTCTACTCTCTGATTTAGTGGCTTTCCTGATTTATGAAATATTTTTTACCCAAGGTCCACTGAAAACATCTTTATAAAATAGAGTTCATCTTTGAATAGGTCACTTTCCTATTGAATTGTAACATTTCAAGAAAGAAAAGGGGACGATTTCTGACCTAGATATTCTATGAATGAGTATTTAAGTGAGTTCCTACATGCTGGGATTTAAGCTCTGTAGACACCCGACATAATCATCAGCTTGTAAAACACAGTCTTAAGTTCAAGCCTGAAATAAAGTACAGTGGACAGCGCTCTTCCAGTCACTCCAGTGATGAGGCATAAACTACTATCACCTCTGACGATGGCCATGATAACTGTCTTAAATCCACACAGTTAGCAATTGACAAAGTCAAGATCTGAAAAAGAGAAGTCTGAAGTGTAGGACTATGTCCTTTCAACCACAGATAAGAGATGCTCCCTGGAGAAGAGGGAGAGTTGTTTCGCTTTAGAAGAGGGACCAGAGAAAGTACTCCATTCTTCTCTGGAACATTATGGAGGAAGAAGAATAAAGCTATTCATTTGATCCTGGAGGATTGTAGCAATGAACATTCCTCATATAGATATAAAATATCAAAAGATCCTGTTCCCCAAACCAGTACACCCTCCATGTCAGATGTGAGACATTCACTGGATAAGAAGACCAAAAGGAGCGATCGCTATATCAAATTATCTAGGTCAAGTCACTTTATGGAATCATTTCCTGCCTCTCCTTGATCTCTCCTCTGAAAAGTGGGAATGATAACAGTGCCTAACTCATGGAATTAATGAGGTAGGCATTATCAGAGATGGAGTCTAGCATTTCTTCTACAGGCCAGGACCCAAGTCAAGAAGTGCGCACACTAGGACCTTCAATTCTGCTTCTTCACTTTGGGAATATTTGTAGAAGACCTTTCATATTGCTTCTACAGCAGCATGAATGTGGCCAATCCATATTTAATACAACAGAAAAGTCTGGGTGGATGCGGAGCTCCTTCTGGTGTTCAGATAACCTTGGTCTCCTCTGTGTAGCAGGAATCTAGAAGTTCTGCATGGTTCAGGAGGTGAAAGTGGCTGAGGATACAGAGGGTGGTCTGGTCGGAGGCGGAGGGCAGGAAGCAGTAGTCCATCTACCCAGAAGCATGAGTGAAGGCCCAGCTATCCAGTAGTGTGAGTGGTGATCCATTGAGTCAGGGGTAGAGTCTGCCAAAGTTTCCTTAAGGCAAACCATGCCTTCCAATGATTTCTCAGCCCAAACAGTTTTCCTGCATCCCTTACCCCTGCCTACCATAGACACTGATACCTAGCACTCTAACACAGCCATTGTCCAAACACTTACTTCTGTTTGAGAGATGCTGAGAGTTTATTCCAGACACATTTATTATGTGGCATCTTTCCTAAGTGGTTCATACACAGAACATAGCCCTCACTGACCCCGTGAGTTGAGTAGTAGTATCATTCCCACCTCTCCTTTCCACCCACGTAGCACGCTTTAGTGTCAGAGTCACATACTTCTGAATACTGGTTCACATAGGCACATAGCTTCTTGAGCCCTGGCTGTATATCAGCAAATATCTCTTTTTTATCCTCAGGGAATAGTAGAGTGGCTTTTAGGAAGGCTTCCCAATCACTGCTGCCCCTCAGCATTCATCCAGTGAAGCTCATACCTGAGTCTTGTCAAGTGAGACCTCCACTGGGGAGCACTCTAACTTTCTGGATCTCTCCAGGGTCACTGTAGCGGGAGGTTTGGATGAGCAGGGAATATCAAAGGTGCCAACACTAGAGTTACAACAGTGTTCACAGCAAAAAAACTAGGGGAAAGGAGAAGGATGGCTTGTCTGAAAGCAAGGAACAAAAGGAGCATAGTGACTGAGCCCAAAGGTGAGGGGAGTATGGTACTTAAGTCCTCAGTAAGAAGAATGCAGGTGGACGTGGTCCAGGCAAGGGACAGGAAAAGATACAGCACAAAAGAAGGCTTCTCAAGAAGGGAGACGGTGAAGACAATGATGGGATTGGTACATTGCTGACCCCAGATTATGCAGTGAGGACCAGAATGTGGTACACTGTCAAGGGGGAGACCTGGGGAGGGAGACCATGGCTGCAAGAGAGGCCCTGAAGGTGAGCAGGAGCCTGGACTGAGACTGAGCTGGAAAAACTGGTGGCTACACGGCTGTGCTCCTGGTGCATGGAGGCTATACTTCCCAGAGCCAGAGTGGTACCCTCTCAACTTCAGGTTACCCTCCCCCGCCCCCAGTGTCTTCATCGTCCCTGTGAACACTTGCGGAACACTAACTGTACCAACTGCTTTAATGACATCACCTCACTCCACCCTGAAGAAACCACTGCAAATTGCTTGGAAACCCGAGTCTGTGCGCCTGTGCGTACAGAGCGGCTGGAGAATTTGAGTTCATCCCTCTCCCGGCCCCTTTTGTTCTTGAGTTTCAGAGTGTGCTCAGGGACTCTTTCAACAGCAAGGAATGAGGTCAGGTCTATCCTTGGATCTGCTCACTCCTATGTTTGAATGGCAAGCACGTGAGTAACGGGTGCTCCAGTACCGGGTCCGCCTGCCGTGCATTCATCTCTGTGCTGCATGGAAGGAGCCATCACAGAGATACTGTGACAGGGTGCAAAGTGTGTGCCTGCATCTGCCTAACTCTAATCCACATTACTGTGTCCTTCCCTTGCGTTGTAGGGACAGACTAATAGGACTGTTAGAAAGCCAAGCAGAGGACAGGGATAGGATCTAGGCAGAAACTCATGTGGAATAGAAAATCATTAGGAAAAGAGGCATCTTAAAATACATGCCTCGTCTAAGCCATAGTTTGCCTGCTATTTTGGCTGACTTTTCTCTGTTGCGCCACATACCTCTTGAAGCATCTCAGATGGAACACACCCTGAGCATGCAAGGGTATGCTGCCTTGGCCCTTGAAGCCATTTTCCATCTCCAACCAGCCCCAGTGTATGAAAGGAGAGAAAAAAAAAAATACTTTTTCAACTGGCAAAATTCATCAAAATGAATTGGCAACACCTATCAGCCTGCAACAGCAGTTTGCAACTTGCTTGGCAACAAATCTTCTTGGGGACATTATCTCACTGGAAACAAACACAGGATAAATTCTTTGCGAGATATAATTCTGCCCCTCCCTTCACCTCCTCCCCGCTTCAAAAAGATTTAACATCTAATTCAGGCTTTGACGAGCTGCCTCATCTCTGTAGAAACACTGTTGATCTCTGTCGGACCCCAATGGCCTTGGACAGAATAAACTGAAGGAACAGGGACGCCGGGATGCGAAATGTAGGCAATGACAAATAAATACATTACCTCCGCCTCTGACGGAACACCCTGACCTCCAACACAAGTGCTGAGCAGCATCTGTTTAACAAAAGTCACCCTATTCTCTGCCACCTCAGGGTCCCAAAGTACAAAAACAAAAGAGAGATGCCCAAAGACGTGACCCCATTCAATCAGAACCCAGACACAGAAGGAGCTGATGGCTCTTGGGTTCCCAAAATGACCCATAATACTTCCTAGGATGAAGCAAGTTTCCTCATGCAAAAATCAAAGGCTGGTGATGTAGGTCATTTTGCCTAGCAAGACTGAGTTGTTTAGCATCTGGGGTCAGAAATGGGTGATGGTAGGAGTGACAAAGGCCACATAGAGAGAACGTGGCAGAGTTACAAATCGAATTTAAGTTTTGTTTTTAAAATATTGCCTGGGCAGGAGAAATGGCTCAGTGGGTAATTCATTTGCCATGCAAGGATGAGGATCCCCAGAACCCACATAAATCCTAGCCATGATAGTACATGTCTGTAATCCCAATCTGCCTATGATAGGATGAGAGGGAGACACACAAGAATCCATAGAACCCCGCAGGCAGCTAGCCTAGCACACACAGCAGTGGATAGCTCAAATCTTAAATCTTAAACACAGGGGAAGGCATGGACAATCATTGGAAACTGTATTCTGATCTCCACAGGCATACCTTGGAGAATATGTAGTTCTGTCTGTCTGTCTGTCTGTCTGTCTGTTTGTGTGCATGCACACCCACACTCATACCCAAAAAGTATAACACACACACACACACACACACACACACACACACACACACACACACAATTGGACTGGGGCTTGGTATAATTATTTTGCTTTAAATAAAATGACAACATTTTACATAGATGTTTATAAATAGCTAGATACGAAGTTTTGTTTAAACTACACAAAGAGCCAGTATTTCTTTGCTGTCATTTTTGGAGTCTGAATAGACTGTAGCCGACCCCATCCACAGAGAGGAAAACTGAGAATGGAGCCTCGGGGAAGCGTCTTCTGCCCCAAGTTGCACAGCCACTACCTGGCTGACCTGGTGAAGGCTACAAGCCCCTGACTCTGCCAAACACCGCTCATTTCATCCCTGCCAGTCGCCTCTTCCACAGGGAAGAAAAGACAAAGGATGTAGGCTGTGGAAAACTCCAGACCTCAAGAAGCGCACCAACCGTGTGGCGAACAATGTTTTAACAAAGAGCCCAGCAGGTCTGGGAAAATATCCAAGAAAGAAGCTTTTGTCCGTGGTTTTCACCGAGGATTCACTTAACCTAACAGATAGCCCCAAGCCTGGCTCACAGAGAGTGCTCCATAAATATGTGGGGAACGAAAAAAATCACCCTTCATGTCGGACACATGAGCAGCGTGTGGAACCTTTCCGAGACCCCAGGGTTGGCAGCTGCCTGACAGTGAATGCTGCTTCTCTCCCCTAGATGCCTGTACTGTTCACTTTACTGCTCCATCTTTCTCTGTATCCCCATCACAATATGGGTCCAGAAGGGCAAGGACGGTGTTGTTTGTTCGCTAACATACAAGCAGCACCCAGCACACTCTCTGGCTCCTCGGTAAATGCATGCTGGGCGAATGAGCATTCCTGCTGATCCTTGCTTTGCTGGCGCTGTTCTTTCAGACTAACTGTGTCTACTGGGTTTTGTTTGTGGAAGTAATCCATAAACACACCAAATGATAGAAAAAGGAGATACAAAAAGAAGCCTCCAGTTTTGAAGTTGAAAAATAAATAAATAAATAAATACATTCAAGGGAAGGGGACTTTTTCTCTCTCTCTCTCTCAAGGATGTATATCTTACCCACAGTAGATTTTAGACTAGCATGATGCTCAGTACTTGCTCCCAGCCTGTGTGTGTGTGTGTCGCTGTTCCTCCTCTGGCACTCAACTGTTCTTTGGGTAAACGTGGGGTAGAGGGTGAGGCCATATGCCCATCCATCTTTATCATGCAAATACGTTCATAAATGAAGCTCTTGAAAAAGAACCAGCTGTGTGGTAGCCACGGAGCTGCCCTGCTGCAGAAAGCACGGGTGGCTGACACCCTCCGAACACCATACCTTTGAACCTTCTACGTTGTTTACATCAGGTCACTTCTTCTCAATGCTTCCAGACAAGGTCAGTACATAATTTGACAACCGTTGACCTACTCAGATGCCTGAAACAGACATCTTAACCCTGTGCCCTCCTATCATCATCTAACCCTGGAGCTTTGGCAGAGTCCCACTTACAACCTAATGCTCTACCCATCCCACAATTCTCCTTTGGCAGGTGCCAAGTTTATAGCATGGCCTGATGCAGCCTAACTCTGTGTGCTCCACATTTATCCTGCACAGATGGTCTGTGCAGGAAAAGAAATCTCTCTTGTGTTCAGTCTCCACTTGCTGTGTATTTCTCCAAGGACCCAAGCTTAGTGATCTTTATACTTGTCCCACCTGATTGATTGATTGATTGATTGATTTACTGATTGATTCTCTGGCTGACTCTACTACATACTCCTAGGTGCAGAGCTTGCTTCTTGTCTTCTGCCACTGGTGGGCATCCTAGTGGGATCACTCAGAAGTAAAATATAGTCCTCGTTCCAGGAATATGTGCCTCAGGTGTCCATCGCAGCTTTCTCTGTTCTGCAGTATTGTCACCCCCACGGGACTTCTAGTGGCCTAGGACCAAGGTTCTCCAGAAGTTGGAGCTTTGACACATGGAAATGTGGAAGAAGTTCTTTCCCAACTCAGGTGAAATAACCATGCCATGTCCTTCCTGTCGCCCAAGGCCACATGCAGCTTGCTTCACTCTGCCAGGAGTGAGCTGGTATCCAGTGCCCAGTGACAGAAGTTCAATTAAAAGATGGAATTCCAGACACATTTATTTAAGAACTTGTTTCCAAGTAGTAGCCTAATTTGGCCAGGTACAAAGCTAAGTGTCCCAAGCCATCTTGATCTTTTTGGGGGCATCCTCCTTCTGAAGGAAAGACCACCATTATCCTCACCTGATATTTTGAGACCCGAATTTCATAGGAGTAATATGAACTGTTCAGATACCCTACTGGAATTGTGCATATCTAAGCCCAATATGAGTGGATCTGAGCAGCTTATTGAATACACGCCTTCCTAACACAAATCAGAGAGCATGGACCAGTAGTGAGAACAGAGTGGTGTAAAGACTCACACCAGGCCCCCATCTGTACAGCTCCCCTGGGGAACAGGAAATGGAGGAAACAGGAGCCACAGCCCTGTAAGGGACCCTTCTACAAACTCACCCAGATGAGGTCAGGATGAGAAGGGTCCTGCCCCAGACCCTGTGGGGCAAGCTGGAAATACCCAGAATCCTATGCAGCTGGATAGCCAGACCTCACTGCTGAGGAGATGCTGTGGCCTGACAGGTTTGGGGATTCTCCCTAAGGATGGAGGGCTGAGCCCAGGCTGAGGTCATAAGGCTCCCTGAATACATCAAGATCCATCAAGACTCAGGGTGTTAGGGCCCTGATGGTCTAAGATTGTGTGTTAGCCTAGCCCTTCAAAAGAGGGCTTGGTCTCAGAGACCTTTCCTGTGCCCATCATCCCCTAAGGTAAATGTTTTGTGGCTAGGGGGTGGTTGAGTTAAATCAGGTTAATCTTTTGTTTCTTCAGGCTTGGCACAAAAAGGCAGGACTGGACCAGGGTCTTGTGACCCCACTTGAGTGCTTGGTTTGATCCCAGGACAAGAGGCTGAGCCTTGTCACTTGCTTAGTTTAGAGACATACCCCCATCCTGGTCAGAACAGAAGCTCATGGGTAGATCTTGTTTCTTAACTGGAAACAACTGTCTCTATTGAGCCCTCACCACCCACGCATGAACAGTCATGGGCATGTTCATGCTTATGTGCGTTGCCCCACAACCCTTGGAAGCCCTACAGCCTGCATGGCAAACCTAGCAGAGATACGATTTTAGACTCTACCAACAGATCGCCCATGCACCTCACCTCCTGAGTGAACAACTCAGTCTTTGTCTTACTTATGTTTCCGCTCTTCCCTTCAAGACTAGAGATTAGGGCATGAGAACTGGCTGTCTGTGAGCACTCACAACAGGTCCCATCTGCATTCTTTGGGTAACCGGCGTCCTTTAATCTGAACAAGGAAATCCATACAACCGTTATTGCCACTGTGCTTTTACAGATTAAAAAGGCAAGATTCAGAGAGAGAGGTTGAGCAGCTTGCTGAAGACCACAAAATGTAGGACAATGAGACTGAAGACTGAGGAGATCACATAACCGTGACAGGCTCCCAGCACTCAGAGAATCATGGTAGATTACCACCACGGTGTCTGTGCTGAGGTAAAACAATGAAAGGAAGGGTAGACTCCTTGGGCTTTTAGGGATAGTTTGCCAGCTGAGTGATCCTGGCCCGAACTAGGAAAAATAGACATTTCATAGAATAAAATTCAAAAGGGTGGGGACTGGAGACCTGGAAATTCCTTTAACAAGGGCTTAACTGGGTGCTATAGACCAGTTTGTTAGGGAAAAGCGGTAAAGTGGATGCAGTTCAGATAGGACACAGAAAATAGTCAAAGTGCAGAGTCCAGGGACTTGAGGGCATGGCAATAAGTGCGGATTCTGTTCTTCAGGTACCAGGACTCAGCAAGACTCTGCATGAAAGAAACTAGTTCAGATCACCACTTCTCAAAGCCACCTCTGGCAGGGGCTCTGACTAAAATGAGCAAGGCAGGCACCTATTCCATCGCACCTGTCCTGGGGGAAGAAAATGGGGCCAGAGCCAGAGGGGAAGTTGAAGGACTGTTAACAAAGAGAAGAACACAGGTGAAGGGACACTCATCAGTCTTCAAAAACAAAACAAAAAACCTGACAGGCCATTTTTTGAAGTTAACACATCCTAAGCAAGTATGCTTTGATCCTGGGCCCCAGCATTTGCATCAGATGCTACAGAGTCCTATGGTGACAGCTCTCATCTTCCTTTATCAGAAACAAACAAACAAAACACGTGGATTTACAATGCAATGCGGCTGAGTCTCAAGTCAGGAGGTGCCCACTCCAGATTCAAGATATGCAGATTTGGGCCCAGGGGTCCCGCTCAAACTAAGGCACCAGCCAAGGACAATACAGGAGGTAAACTTTAAACCCCTACCCAGATCTAGCCAATGGTCAGAATATTCTCCACAATTGAGTGGAGAGTGTGATATGACTTTCTCACGTACTCTGGTGCCTCACATTTGACCATGTCCCCTGGAGGGGAAGACCTGGTGGCACTCAGAAGAAGGACAGCAGGTTGCCAAGAAGAGACTTGATACCCTATGAGCATATACAGGGGGAAGTAATCTCCCTCAGAAACAGTCATAGGGGAGGGGAATAATGGGAAAATGGGGGGGGGGGAGGAATGGGAGGATACAAGGGATGGGATAAACATTGAGATGTAACAAGAATAAATTAATTTTTAAAAAAAGATAATTCCATCCCCCCCTCCATAAAATTCCTGGCTAAGACGTAGAAGTTGGTGGGGTCAGTCAGTGTCTCTCCACATTCAAGAGGTAGCTGATAAAAAGCCACCTTCAGTTAGTGTAATTCAGTTTTTCCACACTAGTACCCTTAATGTTTGGGGCCAGCTCACACCCCAACAGAAGGTGACCTGTGCACTCTTCGACTCTATCTATTAGATAGCATTATCGCCGTTTCTTAAAGGCACCGAAGCTGAAGCTGTCTGAGTCTTTAACCCTTGGGTAGGGTATGGATGAGAGAATCCTGTCACTGCAGGCTCTGCCTGAATTGACATCCATGAAGCCAGTGGCTGGTGAGGAACTGAGCTTAGAGACTAGCTGAAAATTCAGTCTCTCACCAAGCAAAGCTCTCCATTTGTATGGCCACACACCGCAGGGTTCCCTATGGTAAGATCCACTCCAATGCGCTGAAGCCCTTCCCCCACCCCGTTCTGTGGATTAGAGAGAGCCAATGTGTGAGGCTGGGGGAAAAGCCTTCTTGTGAATACATTTATATAGAAATTAACCGGTCAGAGTTTAAGTGGACAATTCTGAATCAGTCACCTGAGAGGCCGAATTAGCCTTGCTTTTCTGCATATTAACTCCCCTTCGGTGTCCTGTTAATGATTGAACAGTGTCTGATTCTGAAGTTCTTCAAAGCAGAGGAATTTGTACACGCCGGAGGGCAGTGCAGGCTTCCTTAGCAGCAGGCCAAGGAAGTACTATTTCTTCTCTTGGCGCCTTCCTGCAGCCTGGTCTGGGGATACCCCAGGCAGCATTTGGGCAGGCCCCAGGCTGTGGGTTAGGTCCCCAGGAACAGGTGTGTAATTTAGAGGGAGACTTTAGCAGAGCAGGTGGGGGAGGGGGAGGGGAGATGCCTAATGAGATCCTAAGGAGGACTTTCATTTCAGATCCGATCTCTTCTGTAATGAGGAATCATCTTACATTTAACGGGTCAGTATTTCTTTGGCCTCTAAGGACATATTAAATGGATGGCGGGCACTAAAAATAAGAACGCTATTGAAATTAAAGAAACGTGGAACCAAATAGACAAATGTGATTTACTTATATAAAGACACATACACAAAATGTAATGATAAACAATATTTTCCAAGTAAACACATTTAAACATGTCACAACCTGTGGGTCACTGCCCCACTGTCAAACCCCTATCTCCAAAAAAAAAAAAAATTAACATTATAATTCACAACAGATGCAAAATTACAGTTAGGAAGTAGCAACAAAAATAATTTTATGGCTGGGGGGTCACCACAGCATGAGGAACCATATTAAAGGGTCGAAGCATCAGGAAGGTAGAGAACCACTGGTTTATAACAACGTTCAAGCATAACTAGTTCTATCCTTCCTTGTCACTTGTGTTTAAAAATACATATTACGTTGCCCTCATAGAGTTGTATGAAAAGCTTGGCGCTATAAGCACAGACACCAAATGCAGGAAGTTAGAGTAAGCATCACTGGCCAAACAGTCCCAGGCGAGGTGGTGGCAGACAAGGGCCCTCTGAGTGGGTCACAGCTAAAACAAGTTTGTTTCTGTGTGAACCACAGAGCCCCTCTGTAGCTACGTGTGATCTCTGCATGGCTCAGCTCTGTGCTGGAGGAGGTTGGCTCTCAATTCAGAGAGGCAGCATGCGGAAGGAGCTAGGGAAAATGTCTCTGCACGGAAGCTATAAGCGTGCCTACCATTTGTTAGCTTTCCTTCATGCTGGGTCTGAGGGTTTTGCTGAGACCGTGGTCGGAGATGGACACAGCTCTGGAGTTGGGGAGGACTTCAGAAAAGAGAGAGAGAGAGAGAGAGAGAGAGAGAGAGAGAGAGAGAGAGAGAGAGAGAGAGAGAGAGAAGAGAGAGAGAGAGAGAGAGAGAGAGAGAGAGAGAGAGAGAGAGAGAGAGAGAGAGAGAGAGAGAGAGAGAGAGAGAGAAGATAAATTAATTAGCTTGTCAAATCTCCCCTGTGCGCAGGAGCGTGATGGATTCTTCAGTAGCAGGGTATCGTTTTCCTGGTGGTGACAGGCATCCGTTTCCCAGCTCCTTTTCCTGGTCCAATTTAGAGTTCTCAAGTTATTCACAAATCAGCACAGCATTCACAACAGTCACACATAGCAGCGAGGGGATATTCTGCAACGTTAAGCAGTTCCTATGGCTCTGAGATTTGAATATACACCAGTCCACACAGAGCATGCGTGAAGCATGTTACTACCTTTCCACCAGCACTGACAACTGGATGAGTCCTGGAGTTTTGAATTTCAACCCTATTTCCTATAAATTTTTAATTAAAGTTCCAGCTTACATTAAGTTTAAATGTTTAAAATTTAAGTACATTTGAAGTTAAGTCATGGAAACATTCCCCATCTTTGTGTCAATTTTTGTTTGTAAAAATTATCTTCATAAGCAAACTTTTAATTCACCTGTTATAAGGGTCTTTCCTAAACACCTATACATAAGAGCAAAGCTAAATAGACTCAGTAGAATGTACCCATATATACACATACATGTATGTGTATACAACAGTATTAATTAAATAAGAGGTCATAAGATTGAGAGAAAGTGTGGTGACATGAAGATGCTGGAGAGAGTAAGATGTGGATTAAAACGCATGTAAATACAGAATTAGTATTTACATCATGTATGAAATTTTCAAAAAAATTAATGAAAGGCAATATTAAAATGAATATTAAATTTTTTATAAACACTTGCCTCTTGTTTTTAATAGTTTTAATATTTCAGCGGATAACATTTTCTGGAAACATGTAATAATTGTCTTGGCTTTTACATTTTACACATTTTCTATATTGCCAACATTAACTTTGGTAAGACTTTTAGCTGATATGAATGGAAATGTGACTGTCTGAAAATGTAGACACATAAATTCCATTTATATTTTAACCATCTAGGCTATTGTTTTCAATAGGACCAAAGCCATGGGAAATTTTGAGTGCATCAATATCTTCAGTGATTTGTGAGAAGTGAAAAGAACAGATGAGTCTTCTGTAAGAAATATCAACTCCTGAATCACATGCCTCTGTTAATAGCTGCCCAGCATATTTATATCATACCCAGCACCTGCAATAATAATTAAGTTAAGCTCTCTTATGTTTTGATGTCTTGCTATGCTGTGAATATCACACATTTTCATCTCGGAGATATTTTGCCAAGGATAAGGACAGGAACATTTTAACTCGACAGTTTGCCATCCTGCACAGCACTCAATGATGCAGTCACGGCAATGACTCCTCATCGCTTGCTTCCCCGCTCTGTGCACCTCGCCTTGCACACGTTAAAAGGACCATTTTGTAGACAAGGACACTGAGGCAAGCAGCCCTTGCCGATCCACAGAGAAACCTTTCTCAGCTCTCATTCGAGGTACCTCCCGCCAGCCTTGGGAAATGGTTGTTGGGGCAACTGCTGTGCCTGCTTCTTTTTATTTCTCTTGTGGCAGGGGTGGGGTGGGGGGATTTAAAGAGGTTCTTAATTTCACCTCTAACAAAAATTCGAGGTTCAGGTTAAAACATAGGAGGATGACAGACTATAGAGCATGAGCAGGTAACGGGGAACTTTTCCGAAACCCCCAAAGACAGCCTTTTCCTATCTCAGGGAAGATTAGAGATGTGTCCCAAAGAAACTGTAGAGAAAACATAAAACAACAGCTACAGCGAGGTCCCTGGAGATCAGCCTGGAGTGGACTGGGGAAAATCTTCCTTTCTCCTTCTCCACTGCCCAGGCAGCTCTCATTGCAATCTCTGTTCTCCCAAGCCCACCTTTGCTGACCATCCACAGGAGAGCAGGAGGCAGGATGTGATCCTGTCTCTACCCCCACCCCCACCCCTGCTCCTATTTTCTTAGCCTGACAGCCCTGGCAATAGCAAAAGCTGTCAGGTTGTAATTTAAAGCAAACCAATGCAAACTTGAACCAACTTTATGCTGTGATTGACAGGCCAGACTGGAGGTTTTTTTGCCCGCCGCCCCCCCACCCAATTGCATAAAATCCCTGCAAGCAAGTACTAAGATCCTAAGGCATCTCATATGATTCCTTAATCCACTCAACAGCAATGTTTGGCATCTAGCTTTATAATAAAAGGTATCAATTAGGAGCTGTCGATGTTTTCTGGGGCAATATCTAATTACAGTCACTTGCTATAGGCGATCTTGTTAAAAAATTTGAACTGAATGAGTAAGTATTCCTGACAAGTTTAATGCATTATTAAAGGCGTAATTACTCAGTTATTGCTCGTGTAATCCTGAGTTAATTATATGACTTCAAAATTCATCACTTTTATGTTTATTGAACTTTGATAAGTTCACCCATATCTGATTTATCCCAGTGATCCATTCCTCTCTCTCTCTCTTTTTTTTTTTTTTTTTTTTTATATTCCAAACTCTTTTAGACCAGTTAGAAAATGAGTAGATTTCGACCACTCTAGCTTTCCCAAGCAGTGAGTGGCAGGGCACCCCAGACTGGCATGTGTGGGGCATACCAACATGAAGATGTGCTCTGTGCTACCACGAGGACATCTAGTAGCCACAGAGTAAGTCGTAGGCAATTTCTAGAGAGGGGACACAGCACTCCTCTACGTATTCTCCACTCAGCTGAAAGTACAAAGCAGTAATAGTGATCTGCACTCCTCCCCTGACGAAGTCCTTATAAATCAACTTCCCTAAGACCTTCCTTGACATTTATCAGTTCGCTAGGTCAACTCACGGAGCTCGGGGAAACACTTCTTTTTTTATTTTTTTTATTTTTACTTAATTAATTTATTCAGATTACAACTCAATTGTTAGCCATCACTTGTATCCTCCCTTCCTTCTTCTTTTTTTAAAAAATTCATCCTTTGCCACTTTATTTGTTGTTTTTTAAAGAAATATTTTATTAATTTATTCACATTACATCTCAATTGTTAGCCATCCTTGTATCCTCCCATTCCTCCCTCCCTCCCACTTTCCCCCTACTCCCCTTCCCTATGTCTGTGACTGAGGGGGGCCTCCTCCTCCTTTATATGCTCATAGGGTATCAAGTCTCTTCTTGGAAACCTGCTATCCTTCCTCTGAGTGCCACCAGGCCTCCCCATCAAGGGGATGTGGTCAAAATGGGGCACCAGGGTTCGTGTGAAAGTCAGACCCCACTCTCCACTCAACTGTGGAGAATGTCCTGTCCATCGGCTAGATCTGGGTAGGGGTTCGAAGTTTACTGCACTTATTGTCCTTGGCTGGTGCCATAGTTTGAGCAGGACCCCTGGACCTAGACTTGCGTATCATAATGTTCTTCTGGTAGGTTTCTAGGACCCTCTGGGCCTAGCTCTTCCTCCCTGTTTCACCGTATTCCCCTCCCCTAGGTCTATGACCGAGGGGGACCTCCTCCCCCACTATATGGTCATAGGCTATCAAGTCTCATCTTGGTAGCCTGTTTATTCTTTCTTTGAGTGTCACCAGGCCTCCCCACCAAGGGGAGGTGGTCAAATACAGGCCACCAGAGTTCATGTCAGAGAACTCTGGGGAAACAATTTTCTCAGTGTTTTCACAGCAGAGATCTGGAAGGACACAGCCAGAAGGAAAGCACGCCTAGCGCACGGTGTGTGAGAAACGGCACAGAACTTCCATGTCCTCTCTGGCACACTGTTCTCCAGACACTTCTGTGTGTTCATAAATTCTGAAGCTCTGCAATCTCTGTCTTCCTGAGGTTTTGTGGCAGCCTCGTCCTGTACGCAGGCTTGGTTACATCTTTGGTCATTGGTGAGTGACAAAACTTTCAACTGCTCTGCCTGCCATGAGTTAGGTGGAAGGCTGAGCATTCCTATCCTCCAGTGACACGATCGCTCACCATGCCCCCTGCCCTTCCCTCCCCACCCTCCCCCTACCCTCCCCCAATTCTCTTCCTCCTTCCTCCCCCCCCCCCCCCGCCGTGTTGCTGCCGGGCCCCACCCCCTCCCTCCTGAGGCCTTCTAGGAGCTCATCTAGAGCAGACTCAGAAAACAAAAGAGGCTCCTGTCATCCAGGAATTCCCACAGGATTTAGAAACCCTGCTTCAAAAGCTGAGATCAAAGGCTAAAGAGTAGAACAAAATGTTTCCCCAATGCCCACTCTACCAGAGATAGAGAATCCTCATCTCTATAACCAGAGGCAAATACATAATGTGCATTCCTGCTTACATCACAACCCCAGATTCACTATCTTTGACTGTTGGCATACTTCCCCTAGTATTGCAGTTAAAAGCCCATCTGCCTTTCTTAACAGACCACTGGACCTTGGACTCTACTCTCTGATCTTGAGTTTGAGCACCAGGAGTGGAATGAGCATACCACCTTTTCTGCTTCTGAGAGACTCATTCTTAACTGCTAAACACTGCACTCCGTGTTCCAGGGCACAGCACATGGGGGCAGAGAGTGGAGAACAGCCTCTACAGCAGCTCGCATGATCTTAACTGGTAAACACTGCACTCCATGTTCCAAGGGCACAGCACGTGGGTGCAGAGAGTGGGGACCAGCCTCTACAGGAGCTCACATGACCTTATCCTGTAAACCCTGCACTCTGTGTTCCAGGGCACAGGACATGGGTGCAGAGAGTGGGGAACAGCCTCTACAGGAGCTCACATGATCTTAGCCTGTAAACCCTGCACTCTGTGTTCCAGGACACAGCACATGGGTGCAGAGAGTCACACAGTGGCCTATATGATCTTAGCTTGTTCAGGTTCCTGGTGTGTGGGTTCTTTCTGCTTACCACCATATGGGTATCAGGGCCTCAGCATTGTACCTATAACTTGACAGAAATTCAGAATCCTCCCAGCAAAGGTGGGGACATTGGAGTCTCAGTGCCATAGACAATGACAGGTACTCCATGTGTGTAGTGCGGGGTTGCGGGGCATGCTTTAATTTGATGTGAGCAGAGGATACACGGTTTATCTTACTTTGGGGCAGTGTTTCTCATCATCCTTTGGCAAGACAACTTTGCTTATATTCCAAGTGTGTTCATCCCCTGGGTGATTGCTTTCCTTGTCTCTCTCAGACCCTCAAGTGTCACCTAGTCTACTGAGCCTGGGTGTTTGGGACATCTTCTCTCTCCAAGGAACCCAAGACAAATAAAAGTGCAGTCACCACCCAGGCTGTGAGGCAACCGGGGTGATAAATCCCACTCGGTTTCCGTTCAGAGGAAGAATCTTCAATTAAGTAAGAATTGATTTTCTAATGATTTTTTTCCCTCCTGCTGGCCATTGGTAGACTGCTTGAACCAGCTCCAGCCCTCCCTCATAGGGGAAGAATAATTAACCTGCCTCTGCTGACAAAGAGCTGGCCTCAAGTGTGGGGAGTGCCGCAATCATTTCATTTTAGGTAAAAGATGGTAGGGCCCGCAGTAGAGGGGTAAAGGGTCTAGGTGACAGAAGCTAAAAGTGCCAGTGCCTGTGAACAGTCACACAGATCTAGGCTGTTCCAATGTGCCTTTATGGCCTGAGGGGAGCAGCGGCACCACTCTTTTTGTCTGGGCTACCCAACTACTATCCTATATAACTACAAAGGTGACTTGGAGACCAAGGGAGGTATCGATAGCAAAACAAGATGTGAATGAAAAACTGAACTATTTGAGAAGCCATAATCCAGTCCCACCGTGCTGACACGCAATGCCCTTTGCACATAGGCAACCCCCAAACACAGCTTTGGATGGCCCTATTGGTTAACAGGTAAGGGAAAGAACTAGAAAAGCAAGCAGGAGATTGTGCCCACCAGACCTGCCATGAAATGCTGTGTCTCATCGCTGTCAGCACTGAGCATAGGGTTACAGTTAAAAGAAAAAAAATCTGGGATGAGGGATAGATTAGGAGATGGAAAATTGTAAGACAGTTCAAGTTGGATATTGTGAAAAGGAAGGGGGCCACTGAAACCCAGTTGTGCTGTAGATATTAGTGAGATTTTTCAAGACACTGAATGGTCACAGTGAGTAATATATTATGTATTTCAAAGCTGTTTAAGTATATTTTAACACCGACAACAAAAAAAAGTAAGTTGGTGAGTTGATGATTATGTTAACTAGCTTGATTAAATATTTCCACAATATAGACACAGACATGAAATTTTCTCCTGTTGCTGTGAAGAAAAAAATAAATAAATAAATTGACAAAAGCAGCCGAAGGGAGAAAGGGTCTGTTTGGTCTCATCGTTTCAGGGTACAGTCTATCATGATGGGGAGTCAAGGTGGTAGAAACGTGAGGGAGGCGATGACATTGTATCCACAGTTAGGAAGTAGAGAGAGATGGATGCACACTGCTGCTTACCTCCCTCTCTGCTGGTATAGTCCAGGATCCCGTGTGCCCAGGATAGGCCATCTTTTCACTTAAATTAACACCACTAAGATAATGACTCTCAGGCCTGTCCAGAGGCCTGCCTCTGAGAAGACTCTAGATCCCATCAATTTGACCGTTGACACTATCACACTACTCCATAAATATATGTAATTATTGCTAATTACAAATAAATTAATAAATGGGCCTGGAGATGTAGCTCCGTTAGACAGAGTGCTAGCAGAGCATGCAAAAAATCCCTTAGCTCTGCTTAAACCTGGACACGGTGGCTCATCACTTGGGAGGTAGAGGCAGAAAAGTCACAAATTCAAAGTCATCCTCAGATGCGTAAAAAACTGTGTCTTATTATAAGAAGTAAATAAGTGAAATGGAAATGCCGTTGCCTCCATCCTGAATCCTGCAGTCTCTCCTGGAACCAAGCCATGTCAGTGATACTTGAACAGAAAGAATACTTAACACGTGCAATTCCATTCCAAAGTTCATCCTACAAAACGCATGGTCTCAATATTAAATCCATAGGTGTCTTGGCTCATTGCTGCCACACAATGGCCACTCTTGTCTAATTCAGAGGACTGATACAAGCTACAGCCCACTAGCTGTCCTCTGAGAAGCCCTTGAATGATTTAAAAAAAAAAACAAAAAAACAAAAACAAAAACAAAAAACCAACAAACCAACAACCAAACATACAAACAAACCCTGCCCGTTTAAATTTTTTCTGATACTCATCAATCAAATGCCAGGTATCACTTAAGATGTCAGCTCGTGTACCAGTAGTGAACGGTCTGGGAGAGCTTTAAAGCAGGGCTTCCACTACACAAAAATGCAGCACTTGAAACAACTCTCACTAAGAGCAATCAGAAAAGCAGGAGAAGAAGACCACCAGGAATAGTCCTACTGCTGCCGTGACTACCGCTGCTACCATTACAGGCAGGGGCATCACACCAACCAGTTACCAAACACTCCCAGGGCCCAGGAGCCAAGTGAAGCGCATTTGACAAGCCACACCATACAGGCTTGCTAACAATTGCTTTTATGATTCTCGGTTAACAAGAGGCGATAATAAGGCTCAATGGGCCTGTGGACAGTTTCCAGAATCCTGTCGCTATAAATCTCTGAGTCAGCACTCGAATCCATGTCAGCCTGACCCCAACGTCATTGTCCTTAACCAAGTGTCGGTAATGGGCCAGGTGCATGAACAGTTCTTTATATTAATTGAGACACTTAATGCTTAAACATGACTATCAGTTCTGTACCAGTGGTCCCTGGAAAGAGCTGAAGTGTGGAAACATTAGTGGTCTGGGCATGACGTGGTCTCTTCTATCTAATAAACTACTGTCCAAGAGGAGAGGCGAGGCTGATGGATGGTGAAGGTGTGACAGCCGACCCACTTGTGTAGATAGCGGGAGCCTGGGGCTGTGGGATTGCTTGACGTAAAAAAAAAACCAGGAGGCACCCAAGAAGGTCTGACTCCAAATCCTCAGAGCCCATGTATAAAAGTTGGTGGTGTGGGGCGAGCATCTGCAATGATAGTGCTTTTTCAGGGATATGAGAGATGGGGACAGAGGTAAACCCTGGAAGCTTGACTGCCACCTATCCTGCACACACACACACACACACACACACACACACACACACACACTCACACACACACACTCACACACACACATATACACACACATACACACACACAATGAGCAAACAGCAAGGAAACTTGACTCAAACAAGATGGAAGAGGAAGATTGACAGCACAGACAGTTCTCTATCATGGCATGGTATTCATGCATCTGCACGCACACATATGTTGTTTATAAATTATCTGTACAGCCTAATAATGTCTATTATTAGGCCTATAATTATTATTACTTCAATATTACCAGTATGCCTGGCTAGCAATCAACCAAGACACAGACACAGACACTTGTTATATTTAAAAATGCCCTCAGTTAACTTGGGGCAGGGCAGACATTAATCCTCTAAACTACTTCCCATAGCAGGTATCCCATACCTGCCCCAATCCTGTGCCACCTGTTTCCAATAACTTCTATCAAGCTACCTCCCATCCATAATCCCAAATACTTGCTAATGTTCATTTGTGTCTGACAGGAAAGGGGGGGGGGCGGAGAGAGGGAGGGGAGGGAGAGGGAGAGGGAGAGAGAGACTCTCATTGTATAGCCTAAGCTAGTCCCAACTCATAATCTTTGTGGTGCCAGGATCATCACTTTGGGTAGATCTCCCTCCTGTATGCACTTTTCATCATGTGTGTGCATTTGCTCACTTTTCTGTATTTGATACAATGATTTATGTGGAGATTTCTTATCTGCTTTTTTTTTTAACCTGTGCTAAATCAAAACTCATTTGCTTCCTGCTCTAGCATTTTAGTTACACCGTCAAATGGCATGCTTCAGTTACATTCACTGAGTCTTTGTCCTCTTGTGAAAAACTAAATGTTTTGAGGTACGCTTGCTTTGACTTGTTTTAGGACACCTCTTCCCAGGTGAGCTTGTTAGACACGGAAAGTGACTTGCAAGGTTCCTGATAAATGTGGGCAAGTTGATTCTTAATATCTGACATTTCCACTGCAGCACATCCCCCCATCCTTTACTATCGCTACCAGCCAGATATTATCTTACAAATTTAGTGTCTACAAAAAAACACTGAACTGCTTCAACTTGTTTTAGTTCCAAAATATTTTTATTTTCCTTTGTCTAACTATGTTTCTTCCTTATTAAAATATTTATCGATCTTTTCTACTTAGCCTTTAATTGTAGTTTAATATGTTATTATGGAGAAATATGTGTATATAATAAAAGGGGAAATCATATTGATTATAAGTAGTTCCTTAATTTGTAGTTTTATATCTGACTTCACTTATCTTTAATCACTCTACTAATTAACCCCTTTCCACATGACTTTCTTTGTTTAAGAAATTCCCAAACTAGGGGCTGAAGACAGAGCTCTTGCTGCTCTTACACAGGACCCAAGTGTGGGTCCAGCACCCATCTCCGGCAGCTCATTGCCACTTGTAAATCCAGCTTCTAGAGACCCCTCTACTGACCTGTACTGGAACTCACATAACACACACACACAACACACACACTTGCATGCATAAATAAAATAAAGAAATCCCCCAAGTAAGCTTCTTTTACAAACTTTCAATGCAATGCTAAAATTATGTTATCATTTGCTTTTCTTTCATCTGTCATAGTTACTTTAAGATTTTCCCTGGAAAACTCCTACTCCCTCCCACTGTGATATTTGTAAGCTACCTCAGAACTTGACACATACATCCACTATATACTGAGGACAATAAAGACAAGTTCAACACGATGAAGAAAGAATGGCAGAAGCAGAGACGAATGAATGAAGAGTGTCTAGAGACACCAAGGACCATCAAGCCCCCTCATGTCACGTGACTTGGGCTAGAGGAGGACGAATGGGACACATTCTCAGTATGCGGCAAAAGCGTTCCCTAGAGCCTCTCGGGCAGGAAAGAGCCACAGGAGATTCGGTAGAGGGATGATTGAAGATTAAGTCTGTCCAGAAGAGCACATTGTAACTACCCCATTGCTTCCCTGATACTTGCACTCGTCCTGAGGACCAGGCAATTAACAAAATGAGTTTGCCAGAAGTACCTGGAGGAAACGGAAGTGGCATACCCAGAGTGTAACTCACAGACAGCACGACAGAAATTTAAAGTCGGCAGTAGGTAGGAAATGACTCTAATTTTTTGGAAGAAGGGGAGAGAAATGGCTGGTGCCAGAGCAGGGAGGTAGGAGCAGAGGAAACCACATTAGAACCAACACCCGGCCCATCCTCTGAGCCAGCCTAAGTGAGGACGGTCCCTCTGCAATGGGACGCTTGCTCCAGGATGGCAGTGGACTGTCCAGAAGAGCACAATGTGCCCACCCCATTGCTCCCTTGGTACTTGCACTCACCCCTGGGAACCGGGCACCATTCTGATCCCTCACCAGAGTCCCCCAGTTGGAGTATTTTACCATCCTTAAATGCTCATATCCCATAGTCACCCAATGCCCATTCACAGAACTGGGAAATTTCTAGAGGGTGACTGGATTCATGAGCCTGTCTCTTGGCAAGCTCACAAAGGTTGACCCAGACCACACCATTGTTCACTTACACCTTGAAGACAAAACCAAGTCCAAACCATAAGAAACAACAGTGAGCCAAGAAGGAAGGCAGAATTGAGGCAGCTGAATCTGATTTTTAAGATGTCTTCTTAGGGTCTTCTCAAAAAGAGAGAATTGGGAAACGCTAGAAGGGAAGGATATCGGTGAGGAGGGGGAAGGAGAGCAGTCAGTAAAGGGTCACAAGCGTGTGAGCTTCCCACTGTGGAGAAACGAAACCTGGCATTGCTGGGAGCTTGGGAGACAAGAGGGGGCCCACCCAGTGACAAGCAGCTGCGTCTTTCAAGGCTGGTTGGGTGCTGCGTTAAGTGGGAATGATGTTACTTCTTCAGCGTTTGCAGCCTGCATACAGCATGTGCAGGCAGAGCACAGCTACTGAAGTAGCTCTCAGGAAAAGACGAGCAAGTGCTGGCAGGTGGCTGTCAAGCGCCTACGGGCAGTATGTATGGTAAGACTCGGGAAGCATGACTAGCCCACGACACCATCTGCTACACGCGACCAGGCTGGAAGTCTTATAGCACAGAGCTGGGGAAATCAGGAACATTTAGGCATGCCAACACCCAAGGTACCTTGAATGCTCTAGGTCAGTCACACAGGATCTGACTTGTAAACAAAGCAAGTGTGTTAATGATCCTGTCTTGAAGCTGGAAAGATGGCTCAGTCATTAAATTATACGCCTTGTAAGCACAATGGCCCGAGTCTGATCTCCAGAACCCTTAGTAAAACAGCTGAGTTTGAGTGGCAGGGTGGCAAGATGGCTCAAATGATAAAGGCATTTGCTGCCAAGCTTGAGGACACAAGTTCAATCTAAGGGACCCTTCCATGGTAGAAGGAGAGAGCTGACTCCTCCAGGTGGTTCTCCTCTGATTTCTCCATGTTTACCATGGCATGCATGCAACAATACACATCCATACACAAACAAAAATAATTGGTGAAATAATTTAGACTTAGATGATAGATGATAGATAGATAGATAGATAGATAGATAGATAGATAGATAAACAAATACATAGATAAATAGATAGATGATAATATGTGCAAATTATGATGGCTTGTTCATGCAATCCAAGGAATTGGGAGTCAGAGATATGTGGCAGGATATTAGATTAAACTGTGAACCCCAAGATTGTGTTGTTTACTGGCAAAACATATTTGTAGTTATGGTGTGGCTCAGCCTTAACACATACTTTTAATCAAGAGCTTTCTGCTCGTCAACTGGATTAAATAAAATCAAGCATATGGCAAGAGCCAGAGCAATCAACCACTTGACAGGAAGCAAACATAGGGGGAAAAACACATAGAGAGTAAGAGGAAGTCAAGAGGAGGGATAGAGAGGTACACAGGAAGTAGAAGGGAGGGACATCAGTCTGAGGGTTTTGTTTTTTGGTTTTTTTTAAACACATTTTTGTTGAAAGATAAAATAATTCATATTACATCTCATTTTCTATCCCATCCCATACATCCTCCCATTCCTCCCTCCCTCCCACTTTCACCCCAATCCCCCTTCCCTATGACTGTCAGTCTGAGGGTTTTGGAGGAGAGCTTTCTTTCCGTTTTGGGACATCAGCTGAGGAGGAAGGTCAACTGGATACTTTCCCTGCCTCTCTGAGCTAGCAGACATTCATCCCAGCATCACCCTTTTATTGGTAAAATCAAAAAATTGAGATTTTTTTTTTTTTAAACAACAGAGATAGGCAAATCCTTGGGGCTTGCTGGCTAGAGAGCTCGGCCTTATCAGCAAGCTCTGTGCCAAAAAGTCTGTCTTACAAGACAAGCTGTTCATCTCCCGAGGAATGATACCCAAAGTTATCTCCTGGTTTCTACACTTACACGCATCTGCACATACATACATGTACACAAGCAAGCACACACAGACCAAAAAAGTGAAATGATCTTAGTCATAAGTGAGCATTAACATATACTCCCTGATAACACATGTATGTGCACACACACCTCTAGACATTAGTAATGTTAATATATAATGTTGACCTTTGTAATAGTTAATATTAACACACAATGAAAATGGCAACACAATTAAAATGTGTCCTGGCTATAGGCTAGCATAGGGGCCAGGCACCCAACACATGAGAAAAACACATCTCAATCTCCTGTACAGGTGAAACTATCTAGAAGCAGACAGGAAGTTCTTGGTCTTTGAGGTTGTTGTCTGAGGGATGGCTACTCTGTTGGGATTTGGGTATTTGCCTGCTTTAGTTCAATTCATAACCTCTCATCCAGAGTCACTGGATAGGTTGCTCTTTGCCCCCATTCCTTTCCTTCTGACAAGCATGTTTTTCATCCATATTTCTATCTTGAGTGTTAGCTAAAAGTTAATGTCCAAGGCTGGAGTGATGTTTCAGGCATTAAAAACACCCTAGGCTCTTTTAGAAGATCAAGGTTTGATTCCCAGCATTTGCGTGGTAGTTCACAAACATCTTTAACTCAGGTTCCAGGAAAGGCAGTGCCCTCTCCTGGCCTCTGTAGGCACCAGACATGCACACAGTATACAGATACACACACAAGCGAAGCACCCTTACACAGAAAATACAATAATTAAAAAAAAACTTTAAATAGTGAGTGTCTAACATTGATGGATTTTTAGCAACTAAAAACAACTAAAAGCATCTGTGGGAAAGTGGTGAGGGGGATAGAAAGGCTCAGAGGGAGCAGGAGCTCCATAAGAAGACTGAAGAGCCAACTAACCAGGGCTCAGGGGGGCCTGTGGAGACCAAAGCTCCAACCAAGGACCACACGTGGACTGGACCTAGGCCCCTTACACAGATGTAGGCTGTGGGCAGCTCAGGCTTCATGTGGGTCCCCTCGCAAGGGGAGCTGGAGCTGGCTCTTACATCCACTCTGTTGCCTGCTTTTTGATCACTTCCCCCTGGCAGGGCTACCTCACCAAGCCACAGGGGAAGAGGATGTGCTCACTCCTGATGTGACTTGATGTGTTCTAGTGGGTTGATGGGGGGGCAGTCCACTTTTCTGAGAAGTAGGAGATGGGCATATGAGGGAGGGGGCTATGATTGGTATATAAAATGAATAAATAAAATAATTTTTAGGAAGATGTCAGCTGAAGCTAAGTTCAGGACATAAAGTTAATTAATTAACTAACTAACTAACTAAAAATCTGTTTTCCCGAAAACACAATTACATCTTTATTGTCAAGGCCATCTATTCAACCACAGACCTGATGGGTATGGCCTCTTATAGCAGGCACACCCAAGCCAGGAATGATTGTCTATAAAGATTGAGACAGATGGATATCAAGACAGACTCTTGTGCCCATGTCCTTCCCACAGGTGTCTAAAAAGAACTCATTTTTCAGGTAGTCTCTTAGAGTTAATAACATGGGCAGGAATGTCGAGCCACGGTTTTAGAGATTGCCTGGCTATGTATCAATAGGCCTAATACTCCCCCCAAGGACAGAACTAAAAGTTAGCAATGGCTACGTCTTCCACTACACATTTCCTCATCACACATTAAAAAGGTACGCCATGATTTGCCCCATCCCATAAAGATGTCCCTCTTCTCCAAGAGCAGCAGACGCCTTTAATTCAGTCACCTATCCTTTCCTCTAACAGGGATTCCCAACCTGTGGAGTGCAACCCCATTGGTGGTCACATATCAGATAGTTACATTACAACTCATAACGAAATGACAATTGTGAAGTAGCAATGAAAATTTTACAGTTGGGAGTCACCACAACATGAAGACCTGTATTGATGGGTTACAGCACTGTGCCAAATGAGAACCTCTAGGACATTCACCTCCAGCCATCCTCTCCTTGGTGAACCATCTTCCCTTCATCCTTCATCCCATCCTCATCTGCCTCATGGACTGAATGATGTCTTCTCCTGAGTGTGTGGGTCTTCTGTGTTGGCTCTGTTTTCGTGCAGAGTTATGCTGTATCCCATCCTATCTGCGTGTGGTTGAACTAACTGTGGCTCTGATTTCTCTGAACTCTTTTTTTTTTCTGGCACATAAAACAGATTACAATAGAACCTATGTGAGGTCCCTGCACCCTGATACACACACACACACACACACAATGATGGAACATTCATTAAATGCAAAGCACTGTGGGCCTGACTTCTTTGGTCATATCTGTTCTAAGACATGATCACAGTCATCTTTGACATGCCTATCAGCAGCGACCCTGTCTTCCAGAGATGAAAGATTGAAAGACTAAACCATAAGATAGGATTGAATCGCAGTGTTTCTGGGACAGCTGTGATGCTTTTCACTTGAACACCAGAGGAAAGCAAGACCATGTCTTTGTCCAACAAAATGATGTGATCTTTTCCAACAAACCTTTCTACACATCTCTAGCAGAAGTTTTTCCACCCCCATGTCTCACTAACTGAGCTTCAGCTGAGGCCCCTCACCTCTTTCTCTCATCTTCACTACAGAGCACAGCACTGGGCCTTATAGTGATTCAGGAGAGAAGAAATGGGTGGTTCGTAGTTGTACATGAACCTTGTTGACTGAGTGAATAAACTGGCCTGGCATATGCCTGGTCCCGTGATATATGTAAGTGTTTAGAACATATAAATAAGTCAGGTGGATATCTCTGCTTCACAGATGTGCTCTTCTTTACTTGAATTATTCATTCTTTAGGGGACATGACTTCTAGTCTTGACCATCTGTTTTGTGGGGCCTCGGAACACATCACCTCACCCCACCCACCCAGAAAGAGAACAGAGATGTGGGCAAGCATAGAAATGCTAAGGTCTGTGTTTGGTTTTGCATATTTTCCTCAAAGACAGGGCTCAGAGGGCCTACACCCTTGTCGTCCTGTTATTCTGGCGAAGGAGGGCAGGTGGAATATTCTCTGCACACATCTGTGTGCAGATGTGTAATTCTGGAAGGTGGGACAGTCTAGACCACCCACAGTCAGGGGAAGAATAAGAGAAGGAACCTTAAACACCTGGGTTGGCTGAGAAATAGCAGATTCCCAGAGCTCTGCGCCCACCCTGTTAAAAAAAACAGGGAGCCCTAGCTGCTTTTATTGGGTGAATGGGAAGAGAGAAAATTGGGGTGTAATAGAATAGTACCTGTGCACAATTTTATTTCAGCAAAGAAAACATTGTTTAATTCCACCCTTTTTGCTCTAAAACCTGATGTCTGGACTAACTCAAGCGATGATGACGACCTTAGATATTTCTTTTAATTAGCCCACGGCTACCTGACTGCCCGGCTCTACTGCACAGTTACTCCAAGCAAAGCCATTCTAATGATTTCGATTAAATCCTGGCCTCCTCCCAACCACACACAAATTAAAAACATTACTGGCCGATCCCAGCTTCAACTTTTGAAAGTGTTATATAAAGAAGGAGGAAGGCTGCCAAGGGCTTGTTGGCATTTCCTCAGCCATAAGGGAGAATTAACCCCTTGGGTTTCTGGGGCTGAGAGATTTTCTTCCTTGCTGTCCTCAGAGTCCTGCTTTATTAATGTGTTTTAATGCTTCCTTCAAGTATGTCTTCAATGGATTTATGATGTGGGAGGCACCAATTACCTTTTGATTGAACACACATTTTTCCCCAAAATTTTGGGGTTTCTGGGGCTAGGGAGATAATTCAGTTGGCAAAGTGCTGGCCCCACATGCATGTAAGACACACATGAAGAGTTTGGATTCTCAGAATACACAATAAAAGAAAGACAGGAGCAGTAATTTGTACCTGCGTTCCCATCTTTGAGGACATAGGTAAGAGGGTCTCTGGGGCTTTCTGCCTACACAGTTTAGCCAAGTCAGGCAGCTCCAGGTTCAATGAGAGTCCTGTCTCAAAAAATAACGTGTCAAGTCATTGAGGAAGATACCAAATTTCAACCTCTCGCTTTCATGAATACCAGCATGTGTGCACACACACAAACAAACACACACACACACACACACACACACACACACACACACACACATCCATCACACCACATACAAGTCACAAACTTGGAGGATGCTTGCCTCTTAGTTTTGATTTTAGGATGCTCCTCCATGTCAGAAGGTGTGGGACGTTGACTGGGTTAAGAGGCAGCTGATGAATTGTCTCATTTGTTTGGTGACTTTAAGTAAGGAATTAAGGGCCTGCAATGATTTTAGAATCATTCCTGCCCCCTTAGAGCCAGAGAAACCTAGAACCATGGCTCAAGGTTCTCTCTTCTCCAGAGACTCTCCTGAAACCACTTGCTCACGGTCCCTCGCTGTGTTCACTGTAGGTCATTTCATCTGATCCAGATGAAGACAGCTCGATGGAAGGCAACCAACATCTCAGGGAAGACAGTAGAAGTCTCACCCTCCAGGCCCAACTGAAGAAATAGAAGCTCACAATTATGATGAGGTCTGCCTGTGACCACAGACCTCACTCACATGGTGGTAAAACAACTCAAACCAAGGAGTGTGGAGTCCTCTGATCCTCGCTACTGCTCAGCATGAGGCATGGCTATTGGATATCTCAGGGATGTGCGATGGGTCCAGGAGGCTAAGGAACATGCTAAGGTTAAAAAAAGAAGGAAGCCATAATGATGGGACTTCTCTGTAGCCTTTGAGAACAATGAACCAAAGTGCTCTTATCACAGGTGTGGAGGGAGCTTGATGGGGACAGTCGTGAGCCAACATCATTCAACAAAAAAGCATCACTACCTTCCAGAAGCCTCCTTGAATCCCCTCTCAGGCTCCTCATCTTTGGGCATCTGTCGCCTTGATGTCTACCACTACAGAGAAATGCTGCCCGTTGTCCCTTATGTTAGTAGAGCCGCAGGGAAAGACCACTTTGTGTATCGTCCAGCACTGGCCCAGTCATTGGCATTGTGGGTTGTATTCCATTGTATAAATGGATGAAATAAATAGATAAATAAATGAAATCTCCCTATTGGTGAGGGGCACTTGCAACCTTAAATAGTTTTGATAGGCTAGAAGCTTGCTAGTGTCTTCAGAGATTTACTCTGATTGATCATTATACTTCCAGGAATCCAAACCACACACACCCCATAGTATGAAGGGAGCACTGTTCTGATAAATATTTACCCTCACTATTTCAGCTATGATGAAATTTCAGATGGTCATGTCCTATAGCAATTCATTTTGATGTGTATTTTTGTTTTGTTTTGTTTTCCCCTTTCTTTTTCTAGCCATAATCTGCAAAGAACTTCATGTTAAAAGAACCATGTGTTTCTGGGATGATGACTAAATTAAAATTCTTCTGTGTCACCTGTGAAAACTGCTTTTCTGGAACTATAATGTCCAGACTGTCTTTTGGGTATAGACCTATGCTCCTTTAGCAGTGTCTACCAATGGAGAGAGAAGTTAGCATCTGATATTATGTTCCAACTCTATAATACACCCAAAAGAGCTGAAACCCAGTCAAGACAAAGACAGGGTTAGGCATGGACCAGCTTCCTCTGTGTGTTACTGAAAATTCATGAAATTATTGGTCAATTGCATTTAAACATGAGTATCTGTTAGAACTGGTTTTGAAAAGACTTATGGAGACATAAATCATCTTTCTTTTCTCCGCAGAGAGGTCTGGTTAAGGGACAGAGCAGACAGGGTGATTACCTTGGGGACTGGGGTCACATCTGTTCCCTTGCTGCTCCGACTTCTCCCTTCACCAGTACCAGGCTGGGCCAGCAGGACAACCCAGCTCTGCAGCCCAGCCCGCAGAAGAAAATGTTTCCTGCTTCACTTAAGAAAGCACTCTCCTGTCTCCATCCATCACCTGGTTCTCACTCAGAGCCTGTCCCTCTGCACCTTCCCCCAGAAAGCCCTACGTGTTTTATTTATGGCTGGCCTCCTTAGGAGCTAAACAAGCCAGACACACATCTTGCTTCCTATTATTCCTGACGCTTGCGTAGAAGGCAGACCACAGAGACAGATAAGCAAAGCCTTCAATCAGATCTTAACAAAATGAACTAATTCAGGAGATTAAAGTTCATAATGATATGAATTGTGCAGAGAGACAACCACGGGCTTTCGGGATGACTCTTTCTCCTACCATCAAAGCCTCATTCAAGCCTCTCCAAAAGTCAATGAAGAGGTGGAGCCATTTTCACTTTGTCAAGGGGATTTGGAGTTTACCACCATAGACACTTGAAGACTCAGCACTAAGATGCTACTGCCAATGCTAGTGCAAGGAGTAGAAGTATTCTGGGGCCCTAGAGAAAGCTTCCTTCCTTTCCCACTCTCTGTCGCCTGATACCTCCTGAATTCAGCTAACAAATGCCTACAGCTTTTCCAGAAGCCCTTTCCTCGTGCGGAAATCAAAACAAAATCTAGTCAACTCATTCAGTTGTTGTTTGAATCACTATAAACACATCAGGGGGCTCCTTCTACACCATTGAGCAAACCAGACAGAGCACCTT